>NW_010138843.1:0-10297 GCF_000699245.1 Pterocles gutturalis
GCACTTGGCCTTGTTAAATTTCATGACATCTATCCTTTCAGACAACAGCAAGGGCCAGCTGCTTCCTAAAGGCCGGGATAACATGGCCAGCATGGCTTTACAAGTCAGAGCCTCATCCCACAGTACCTAAACAAGACAAGAAGGACAAACCCTGAGATGGTGGCCAGGTCCAGCCAAGAGCCCAGATCATAAGGCAATATCACAACAATGAGTCAAGCCTGAGGTCAAGTGGTGAAGTCAGTCTGTAAGTCACAGCTGGGATCATGTGTATTCAGCCTGCTAGGCAGAACCAAAGTCTAGACAGCTCACAGGCTGAACTCCCAAACCAGGGTCCTCATAGCCAGGCACAGCTGAACAAGACACCAGCACTCCCCTAGCACAGTTCAAGGAAGAAAGACATGCCCAGGGCTGAGCTTAAATAGAGCTCCAGGGCTCAAGGATGTGAGTGGATGCCCCAGGTGAGGCTGCTCGGGTCCGTTAAGGCTTACTAGTGCACTCAATGACCGAACACATTCACTATCTATCTTTCTGAAAGATTTTCTCTATGTACTCCTGAGTATAGCATCTGACTACTTCAAGTGGATATTATTAGAGTTTTGGCCAAGATTTTAAAGCATTTTTTTTCCATGGAATAGAGTTTATATTCCATTTTTTTTTAGACATTTTTAATTTATGATTGTCTTGTCCCGTAGCTGGGTGGTTTTTTGAGTTTTTTTTTAATTGTGAGTTTTTTATGGTTGTTGCTTAGAACAGATATAACTCACTTCATAATCCATTCATTTTTTCCACTTCTTTTTACTGTAAATTGAAAAACCCTGAGTCAGTCAAGCCTGATGATATGTCAGGCTGGTGCTATGACACTGGCTAAAAGTCTTCAGGGACTAACATCAGCATTGGAGAAATGCATACAAGCTATACCATGGCCACAGGAGCCCCAGGAAAAAAGGAACCTTTCAAATTGAGCTACGAATGTAGTAGAACCAAAGAGCAGCAAGGCTAAAGGGAGTCCTACTTTCCTGAGCAGTCAAAACCCCGTATGATACACAGAATCTGAGAGACAACTGACAGTAACTTTTAGATTTCTTGCAACTGCTGTGAGACAAACAGCTGCTGCTGACAAACCAGGGAATACAGTATCTTCCTTCTGCCCAAATATCCCATATTTCAGATGTAAGGTATACCTGCACAGGTCATTCCAGCTAGAAATGAGTGTGCTCTGGATATGTTCTAAGCTTGAAGACTGAGATAACTTCCAAACCAGAAGTCGTGTTGCCACAGTTACCATGGTCTCTACCTAATAAGCCGTGCTGTGCAGCTGCACGTAAAACACAGGTAGGTGCCCTGAGGGTGAGGCTGGAGTTGTTTCTCCATTCCTGGAGAGTATTGCGTGGATTGACATCCAGATAAGTTCTAGTTCTTCATATGTGCCTTGCCCAGATTTGTAGGTTGATAGGACAGCTGTTTTCAGTGTTTTGAGGATGTTTAGTCATTTTTCAAGTGAATTAATGTCCAGAGTCAAGTACGGGAAGTCTCTTGATTCATAAAATATAAGAGGGAGGCAAAATGTCTTAGTTCATTACTTGCTTCAGGAATATATTTGTTATTCATCCTCAGAGGGGTTAAAAATCCCTACATACACAAATATTTTCTGTCCATTCCTACTACTAAACAGTTTTAATAGTAGAAGCTGGTTAAGTTTTGAAGAGGAAAGGAAAAAAGAAAACCCAAACCAACATTTCAATGCACAAAGAGAAAATCCAGCAAACCCAAAATGCAGTCTCACATAACAGCAAAGAAACCTGAGAAACACACTAAAGGATGATTTTGTGGTGAAGCACTTGAGCAAAACAAGTCTTTAAAAAATGTTTAACTGCTTTTGTAAATTAAGATATAGACCATGATTTACTTTTATATAATGGACTTTATAAGAATAGCAAAAGTCATTGTGCGAGAGTAGTGCTGACAATTTTATTGTTACGCTCATGAAATGTGGTCGTTTTCTTGAAGCCATGGATTCCAACATTATTACATTTCATGAGATCCTCAGCTTTAATTTAAAAATAAAAAAAGGTTTATTGGCCTTGTGTTTTAGAGAAAAGCATGAGCATATACTAAATGTTCAAAACCTAGAAAACAAACAAGAAGTGCATAGTACATATGGCTTAAAAAATTAATAAATCTGCCGGTATTTTAATCTAGTCATTTCTTTTTACAAGATCTTGTTTCGATTTCTGAGTGGTTGAGATTGTCATCTATGCACACTTTCCCAGCTCCCCTGTTTTGCCATGAGGTAATTGTAACACAGTGATCTGAACCAAAAGCTTCATGTAATGACTTCATAATTGGGCTCATATTTATGGTGCATCCTTAGAGGTTTCTTCTGCACATTCCACATATTTGCAAGAAAACAATACTATCAACAATGTCAGAACCGTGTCAGGAGCTCAGACTTTAATAAGAAAACTTCTGAAATCCAAATTTTTCTCACGAAGATGGTGCCCCCTTTATTCAATTCAGCAAACCTCCAGGACATCATCTTGTCTTGTTACTATGTTTTAAGTGGAGAGGGGGAGTTCTCTCCACTTTGCTCTTTGCTCTGCACTTATTGCTCTTGTTTCATATTTGCAAACACAGACAGAAAAAAACAACCTGGTAATGTTTTTTGTTTTTTGGTTTTTTTTTATGCTTTCTTAATGACCATATTTTTAAAAACTTTAGGAGGGGTTAAACAGTTAGATTGGAACTTAAGACAAACAGGCACAGAAGTCTAACCCTGCATAATACTCCACGAATCTTTGCAGGTATTGTGAGAGTTTCAGAGGCATCCAAAATTATACACTGTGCAAAAGAAAATAACACCGGTATAGGAGTATACCGTTTTTACTCTGTATCTTAAACATCACCTAAGTCCTGAGAGGAGCCTAAACATGCTTGGCATACATCAGGAATGATGTACGTCTCTAATTGAATTCTCAGTGGTGACAAGCCTCCGTCAAGATGGGAGAAGTGTCCTCTCCTTTGGGCTCAGGAGTTTTGAACTTATAGCTCTCCCCACCCAGGCCTGGCTTTGACTTTGAAAGAAAGTCCAATGAGTAATGCAGGGATCAAAAGGAGCACAAAGGAAACATCACTTTAGGCCCTGTTCCTAAAATTGCTCGCTCTTTAATCAAGTGACCACTGAAGCACCCACATTCCTTGGGAGAGGCAGAGGCACAAGACTTTGAACTTGCTCCTCAGGTTTTAAGATTGAGACAGCCAGAGATTTTACAAATCCTGGTGTTCTTTGCAGGCTTTATGACAATTCACAGTTTTTGACTTTACCATGGTACAGACTCCAAGATCATCCTAAAATGTTTTATTTAGCAGCTGCTAGTATCCTAGAAATCATATTTATTTTGGAAAACATTTGAAACATTTTTCTGAGATTCTACTTCATAAGCTGTTTCAAAAAGTTGAATGGAAAATTCTGAAATTCAGCCATTTCCACCAGCTGCCCAGGTCCTACTTCTTGTGGGGTTTCCCCCCCTTTTTTTTTTTTTTTTTTTTTTTTTTTTCTCCTGAGGATAGGTAGTTCAGCACCAAAACACCTTTGAGAACTTGGGACTGAATGGGAGGCAACAAGACTTATTCACATAATGCACACAGGTACTTTGAGGACACATGGCTACATATTCCTGTGCATTAAAAGTTTTGGTAAATACAGAGTTTCTATGTGTATAGAAGCAAACACCTGAGGTTTTTTTAGAGGAATTAACACTGAACTGAGGTAGAAAACAGATCACTGTGGGGTATTACCATCTTCAGATGCTGAAGAAATTTTGTCAGATCTCTTCTACCAGCCTGGCAGCTCCTAAATCACATAGATATGTTTGAAAATGCTACCTACACCCTCTTGTTACTAACGACAGCTGAACCTCCAAAGAGCAATTTGGAGGTCATTCTGTGCCTGCTGCCTGTAACTGCTTCATCAGGCCTCTCATGGGGCATACTCTATGTTTTGGGAAATATTTAAGAATTTGTTGTGTTTGTAATGCTTTGAAGATGAAAACCACTATAGACTAATAAGATTTAGGTTGCAATTACTCTGATTATACTTTACAAAAATGTTCTTTAATAGACTAAAAAGATTGTGTTAACACAGCTAGAGTATTTACTTCTACCAGAAGTACCATAGATCTTGATAATCTGATTTTGATTCCACTGAGTGAAAGGGAGGCTGCGCATTTCTACTTCTTTTCCATTTAGCCATTACTCTTTTCCCTCTGTTTTATAAGTTGGTTGTGAAAAACAGAAGGGTAGGATCTGTTCCCATCTTCAAAGTAAAACTTGTCTTGACCATCATATAACTTGTAAATTGTAACATCCTCTACTACTAAAATGAGTTGATTTGACACAAATTTGTAGCACTAAAGTTTTTTATCATTTTAATGTTAAAAATCTCTTTAATCCTTAAGTCTAATATTCTTGCAGCCACGCTTCCCCATCTAAAATTTTTAAAAAATCTATGAACCCACCCCACACTTCAGTTCCAAACCATCTTTCCAACCAATTTTTTTTTAAATTCTGCTCCCTGGCCTCTTCTCCCTCTCAATAATATTGAACTCTGCTCTCGTGAGACCCCACCTAGAGTCTGGGGTCCCCAACATAAAAAAGACATGGACCTCTTGGAGTGAGTCCAGAGGAGAGCCACAAAGATGGTCAGAGGGCTGGAACACCTCCTGTATGAGGACAGGCTGAGAGAGTTGGGGCTGTTTAGCTTAAAGAAGAGAAGGCTCCGGGGAGACATTAGAGCAGTCTTCCGGTACTTAAAGGGGCCTACAGGAGAGACGGGGAGGCACTCTTTGTCAGGTAGTGTAGTGATAGGACAAGGGGTATCAGTTTTAAATTGAAGGAGAGTAGATTTAGATTAGATATTAGGAAGAATTTTTTTTCCCGTGACGGTGGTGAGACACTGGAACAGGTTGCCCAGAGAAGCTGTGGATGCCCCATCCCTGGAGGTGTTCAAGGCCAGGCTGGATGAGGCTTTGAGCAACCTGGTCTAGTGGAGGGTGTCCCTGCCCATGGCAGAGGGGTTGGAACTAGATGATCTCTAAGGTCCCTTCCAACCCAAGCCATTCGATGAAGTCAAGGTAGGAAGATTGCATGCAGCAATTCACTATAATTAGACAAGGAACCTGTCCTGTGCTGTTCCCTTTATAGTCTGATCAGAGTGAATGCACAAAATGTAGAAGGAAACAGCTAGAATGGCAGGAACACCATCCTATGGTTCTTGAGAGGTAGGAACATGTTCAGTGTAATTGGAATCTGAGTGGATTTCGGCTGCTAAAATCTGCTGACGGTGCACTGCAGTGATTTTATGTAGTAATTAAGTAGCACCCTGCAACAGGAGCTCTCAGCTAAGATCCAATGCAGACACACTAGAAGGTGTCCAAACACATAAGTTAAAAATCATGACTAGTCTTTCTGACTGCACACGATATTTCTGTGTAAGCACTTATCACAAGGCTAAACTGAAAGGGTGTGTGTAGGTTTTAAGAAGTCTATTCTACCTGTATAGATGACTGTCAATTACAAATGGTGTGAAAAAAAATTGCAAATAGTAGTCCATATCACAGTTAAACGTGTCTGCTTCTCTTTTCACCTAATAGCAACTGAGTCACTTCCTCTACTCAGAAGCACCAATGCAAAAACTCTTCACATTTTTATTGAACAGCCTTAATGTGCAGAAATTAATTAAGAATTTGTCTTATTGTAATACTCAGTAATTATACAGTCAGTAAATAGCTAGCCAGCTAATGAGGCCAATAATGCAATGACCTATGATTTAAGACTAAACATTAAGAAAAATGACTGACTGTCCATAATCTGTGTCTGGGAGGATGCTGATTCAAGTCAGGTTCCTGTCACACTCGGTGCACTGCCGTGAATAGCAGAGAGCAAGCTACTGAAGACAACTAGTGAGTAAAAACACTGCACTGTCCATGTTAAGAGATGAGCAACATTCCATAGCTATTCAGGATGGATTCTGGATCCTTAAGTCCTTTCATGTTAAGTACCCTGAGAGACAGGGCCTTGGCCTATCATTCTTTGTGATCTGCTCCAGGACCCTGAGTAGTTCGCCCTAACTGCTGATCCAGAATGGCTGCACAGTACTTAGTGTGCTGCAGACGCATAAAAAAAGCTCTTCTGATGGATGTCAGAATAATTTGGCTTTATTTTTATGATTATGACCCTGTCTGGAATTGATCTTGGCTCCCAAAATATAAAGCCATAATTCCACGTTCCTCTGTGTGCCCATGTTCTTGCAGCCACAAATGATGTCTCACTATCAGTCCTCTTCCCAGCTCTACTGTGTCTCAAGCCACAAAAAAAGCCCAGGTTTTAATTATTTTAATACTTAATATCTCTTTATAACACAGAGAAAATAAAGAGAGCACTGACTCACAGGCTGTCCCGTGTGAAGGGCATGTTCTGCATGACGAGAGCTGTGACATGAGTGTATCTGAGAGCGGAAAGCCAGCAAGAATACTTCTGGAGATCTGAACCAGGGGAAGGAGCAAGATTTAGGATTACCCATTCTTATTTTCTGTTGCGGTGGAATGGAACAAGAAGCATTCAGACTGACAGGAGATAAACACTCAGTGAGATCTTATTTCCGGAGTCCTTCTGGGTTGTCATACATTCACAATTTGCTGCCAATCTGTGCATATGTCAAAGTTTTGCTGTTTGTTTTGGGCTCTGTCTTTTATCTGTTTGTGATCCTTCAGGTTAAGACAATGGTAATCCATTAACATTTAACATTTTGCTTTGTGTGCATTCTCCATCCATGCAGTAAATCAGGAGGTGTTCTTTGAATTGCTGGATGACATGTAACCTTGTAAATTTGCAGGAAGTCTGTAGTGAAGAATTTTAAAGCTTTTCCTTCCAGGTTAGTAATATTTTTCAAAGTTTTATTGAGGCATTCAATCTCTCTCTTGTCCCAAAGGCAGAATGTTCTTCATTGTCTGTATATAAAATCTTTCATTCTGAGAAAATTAAAAAAAAAATTTGAAGACATTCTGAAAAAAATGAGATTGTTTTATGCTGAAAATAATAGGTGGGGAGCTGATTTTAACAGTAGATGTGATTCAAATTCAGTTTATAAACATTTTTCCAGATAATCTGCCAAGACAGTAGAATAGCAAGTATGGCAGTGTGAGACCACATGAGCTTTAGGTATCAATCAAAAAATTTTCTGATGATGCCTAAAGTGTAGGAGTAGTTTGTGATGACAACGTGCAAATTAATGTATTTTTATCAGAAGACTGGCTTCAAGCTTAGACCAGTTTTAACCTGAACATGCAATTCTTGCCATCAGCACAGTTCTCCTTGTTACTGTTTTGTTCTGAGAGTTGTTGATGCTTGACATGAAACAACGGTATCCATTTGAAAAAAAATAAAAAAAAACACACACACAAAAAAAGTGAACAAGCCTTTTACAGATATCTTGTAAGAAAAGTTCATTTTGTAGTATAGCATGCTGTTGTAGAAATTAATCAAGATACTTGGGATTGTTAGGCCACCTTGTTATCAGGAAATCACATAATTTTGTCATGAATGAGATGTGTTGTGTTGTAGTCCTAAGTTGCTTTCCTGTGCTGTAGTAGTATGTAATCTGTGTAAGTACTCTATATCATTTATCTGGGCATCTGGTAGAGATAAGGGCAAAGGAGATAAGCAGTCAGCCATCCCATTTTCAGTTTCTGGTCCATACTCTGTGTCATACATAAATGGAAGTATTCTCACTGTTCATCAGGCAATTTATGAATCCTTTTATTGCTAACACTGTCGTCAAAGAACTATGATCTGTATGCAGTTTGAATCTATATACCCAAAGACAGTTTCTGAAATTTCCCAGAGGCCATAAACAAGGTGTTGATTCTTTTTCACAAGTGTGATACATTTTGTGAGCTGCTTCTCCTTAAGTGTTCTTGACATAAACGTTCTTGGTTTGTCTTCTTGGGCTTGAGTAGATGTGAAGCCGTCTCTGTTGTCTTGTCACCCACCGTCATAATTGCAGGTAACACGGTCTTTAATCATGCTGAAGCTTGTTTGGACCTTATCTAACCAAAGGCAGGTTCAGGTTTTCTTGAAATAATTATCTTAACAGCTAAACATATTAAAACATGGGTACGAAATAACTTTGCTAGAATGCCAAAATGTAAGAAAATGTAATGTATATTAGTTGTGGTGGGATGTGGCCATGGTAACAAATTTCAGTTTCTTCTGAGAATTAATAGCCCTAAGAAAGTCAGCTGTCTGCCTGAAGCAACATTTGGCAAAGTTCAATTTCAGTCTTTCAGTGTTGTGGCACTGCAGAATGAACATCAGGAGACTTTTGAAGCGCAGTAACATCCAGATGGAACTGGACTTGACAATGTTTACTTAGAATTATGGACATCATTTGTCCAAAAAGCACTTGATGCTGAAACAAGTTTATATAGTACACACTTAAAACAGAAAAATCCATCACATGTAACAAATGCTGGGGCATTTCTGCTGCCTTATGCAGCATAACTTCTTGATGCACAGTCTTGCAAACCAAAAGTACAAAATATCTTTACATCATGGGCTTCTGCAACTACTTCTCTGTGTGGCTTTCAATCATCACTCTAGTTAACAGTTCAGATAGAACGATTGAAGTGTGTCAGATTTCAGCGTGGATTTAAAGGGCAAGTGTTCTTACTTGTGAAAACTGCAACTTTTAAAAGCTTTGGAACTGGGCGTAAAAGGGGTAGGTTTATTTATAGGTGGAGGTAGACATATCTCTTGTATAACTGTCACTCTCCTGCCAAATTTCTATATTATATACCTGAAGACTGAGAAAGGGAATGTTAGCCTGTTGCAACAAAAGGCTTAGAAGTGTTTAATATCTTCTAAACAATCTATTTTGATTTTTTGAGAAGGAAAAGATAAGCCACTTAAACTAAAAAATCAAGATCATAATCACACATCTGGAATTGGAAAGGTCTCAAGTTTCACACTGATCTATGGAGCTGAATGTGGGCACCACAATGGGAGGCTGGGTTATTCTTAGTAAAAGGCAGAATTCATCTACTTAAGATAATAAATTTCCAATTTAATTTTCTAAATTCTGCCTTTTGATGTTTAAAGTTTACTACTAAAAAGGCAAACAAAAGCCACTTCTCTGACTCCCCTTAGTAAACCAAAAAGACCTGAAGAAATCTCCTAAACTGAAAATCTGCAAATAACATGTGTTAGCTTATGTTTTCAGTAAAAGTGTAACATTAATTCTGGAGCTACAGGCCGTTATATCTTATAAATCATCTGATAGTTTGCATTGAGATAATAAACTGAAAGAAAACTGTTAATTTTATGTCAAATATCCAATAATGGGACCAAGAGCTATAGACGGAAGAAAAAATGTTCCTGCAAGTCATTTTATTTTTCCGGTTCTAAATGTATATTTTAAATTTGTTATGTATAATAATCTGTTTTTTCATGGCTAACCAAAAATTACTGAATCTAAAGACACCCTACACTGTCTCACAGATGCAGGGTAGGTATTTTACTTTTTTAAATATGAATACATGTGTTTGGGTTAATGGAATTATTAATGCTGGATTAGCATTCCTCCCATTTAAATGATTGCATTTTAACGGCAGGTTTGTAATATGTTACTGTTGTACAGTGAATTGATTTTTACAGAACAGTTTCATTCATTTGAAAAATGTCTATCCTTTTAATGAATGTGAATTACAGTACATTTAGATTCAATTTTCAAATAATCTATTTTAGCTGTGCAGCGTTAGTGTGTCACTATTCGTTACAGCACATTTTAAGAAGCAGTTTTAATTATTTGGAAAAAAATATTTTACATGTCAGTGAACATATCTTGTAATTAAGAATAATATCCATATTTAAATAATGCTGTAATTACATTGTATATAATTCAAATTTTACTAAAGTAAATTACTGCTTTGGCCCTTGAAGTCCTAGAGTAGTTCTAGTGTAGAAAAGTGTTGTTACTACTCCACTGAATTTGTTTTATGTATTTTTGTGATATAGATATTGCTTCCATTAAATTTTTGACTCTCTTTAATACAGCTTCCTATTCTCAACAATTAATGGATTGGCTACTGGTGGAAGCAGGGTAGTGGATTAGCACTGTGACTATATGTTGAAGGGTCTGGGTTCAAAAAAAGTGCCTGTTTTCCCTATGATTTCTAGAGTAACTTACTGTTTTTCAAGCAATAATTACATGGAGTCAGTCCTTGAAATATTTTTGTCTATCTGT
>NW_010138843.1:10328-32163 GCF_000699245.1 Pterocles gutturalis
AATGATTCTTTAACTTGCATCCAAGAAACTGAAAACTGACTGTGCTTAGGGGGTCTTGATTCTTAACCCCCCATTCTGCATCTGGAGCACTGTGACAGCTGGTGAACAAGCTGCAGCAGAAGCTAGGGGATTTGATGCTTCTCTTTTGCAGCTAAGGAAATGGGTGCAATAAAGTCCCGGGCTGTTCTGATTACTGGCTGATAGGGAATAACTAACTCCACCTCCACGGTCATTGAAAAGGGTAACATTTAAACATTTTCATCTCCAAAAATGGGATTATTTTCTGTTGTTCAGTGTGCAAAAAGCATAAGGAAATTTCAGGTCCATCCGTTTAGAGTCAGTTCTCTACTAAAATGAAAATGAGAAATTTTCTTCAATCAGATAAGCTCTCTGTAGTTTTACTAGTCAATTTTCACCGCTGGGATGTTAGCTTTATCATTTTATCTTCTTTGATATAACACAGACTTTCTGCTTACATTTAAAAATGTATAATATACCCAAACAATAGACTTATCTATTTAACTTTTCATCAGATAACCATAAAACTATGTGGTGTGCTGTGGAAAATTTTACAATTACATTATAGATACCAATATGTATGTTGAAGGAAGAGCAGCTGCAAAACAAGGAGTTATCCTGACTTGAAGGTGAATTTTCATGCAATGTCTTTGCTATTTCTCTGTAAATTGACTTTCTAAAGCTAACATACTTGATATCTTTTTGTCATCCCTGAGAAAACCTAGATGGGTCCTCAGACTTCTTTCTTCATCCGACAGGAACTTTTCAGCTGTTTTGTAAACTGCTTAATTGTCCTGGTTGGGGTTTTTATGTTTGTTTTCACCTTGATTGGACATGGGTGAAGAAATAGGGAACTGTCCATAGCTAAACCTCCACGGCAAGAAGGTTGTAACTAGATTTCACAAATGAGAAAATAATATCTTCGGTATCACATTTAATTGCTTGAAAGATCAAATATCCACTTACAACTGGGATGTTTAGAGTTATCCATCAATGTAAAATGAGAGCTAGGCTAAAACACATGCAAGACTAAAGATTCTATTTGCAACTGGAGGATAAAAAATAACAATAACATTAACTATATATATACATATATTACTTTTTTTCCCCAGAGAGCTTGAACTCTTTCTAGCTTGTTCCTGTTTAGATTGAGTAGAAGTAGAAAGTTCACTTTCTGTAATGGAGCTCAAGGAATCCTGTCAATGGAATCAGAATAAATGTTTCTCTGTTGCTGTCTTTATCTTACAGTAGAATATTTCCCCTCAATTAAAATAGTAATGTCATCCACACTTGCACGTCAAAAAATCTATATCGTAAGTGTACTTGATATGACCACCTGAAAGAGAAAAATACACATTCATTTTTTCAGCTGAGCTTGCTATTTTTAAGTCCCACTCTATCTATTTCTCAGTGCTAGTTCAACAACAATGATATTAAGAAAATATTATGCTCTTGTAACAGAATAAAGTATTGGAATCAGACAGATATGGTAGCCCATAGTCAATAACCTTTAAAAGTAGAAGAAGCATATGGCTTTTATGAATATATGGAGTTTTGACAAAGTTGAAGAAGTGTTATCTTGTAGAAGCCTTTCTACTTTCTACTTCGTTTTTCAAAAACTAGAGTCCACTGATGTTTGATATCCTGTCATGGCAGAAAATCCCACTGGTAACCTTAACTTTATCATTCATTAAGTATTTTACTAGGAAGTGCAGCCTAGTGAATATGACTTTTTAATACTACAGGTGAAAACCTTTTCTAGATTAATCAGATAATTTGCACTAGTAGGCTGATAAACTTTATTTGGACTAACAGCAAATTCTAAGCTTCTTATATATGTGCCCTTTCCTTTGCCCAGAAAAAAGATTTTCAGTAAAACACAAGGTAGCTCCTATTTGTAGGACTTAATGATAACGCAAGACGTAGTTTTCACTGGGGTGGTAGCAGGTAGTTTATTTATGAGTCCCTTTCTCCTACAATATCAGTTCTTGTGGATAGTAATACATTCAGCAGGTGTTACATTGCATTTCATAATGCTGTACATTACAGGTTACTGCTAAAGGTTCTAACAAGGAAGCTGTAATTGTTTCAGTTGAAGTAGCTGAAACCTTTTCTGCTCTTTGCTGTACACATACCCTTTAAATCATTAGTACTTCTTCCAAAGAGCCAGCGTCCGAGTGCTTGTGAGCTTTTGATATCTTACTTGAAAGGGTTCTCTTCACCTTGTGTGTATGCACTATCCCTTGGCTTGTGTGGTGACTTGGAAACTGCTAATCTCCCTCCACGGTTACCTTGCTGCCCTGCAATTCTTTTGGTAAATACTTCCTCCAAGGGACATCTACAGGACCCACAGTTCTTCTGTTTATCCCTTGCCCTTGGGCAGGGCAGTAGTTTGCTGCTGATGGCCTCTGCTGGTGACAAATTGGTGTGGTCTGCACATTGGCTCTGGTCTTGGGCCCTCCTTACAATACACTTGTTCTAGGAAACAGCTCTAAAAATAGTTTATTTTCCTTTTGAGGATCTTGGATCTTTTGAGAAATAATGACAAAATGAAATTTTCTCTTCTCCTCGTGGTTCAGTGCACTGTACACAGGGCACAGCTGGATTAGATATGAATTTATGGTATCCTAGTTTGCTGATAGTATGTCTGTGTGCAGCCATTTGAAGTGCAATCATTTCCTCCTTTGAAGGTGATAAAGTTACCCCTCAGGAAAGCCTTCTTTGTGTACACATGAGGAACTAGTTGTAAAGCTCATAGCCTGCTCTGTTTTGCACTATGTGCCTCATATAGACAAGCTCTCCAGCACAATTGAACCCTCGGGCTGCACGAGACTGTATCTGATCTCCTGATATGCAGATCCATTTCTTGAAAGAATTCCATGGGAAAACCCTGTAAATTTAGTGGGTAAAGCACACTCTTCATTTTGTAGTAGCAATCTCTCCTCAGCAGAAGTGAAATGGCAGCAGGATATCATACCCTAGATCATCTTCATCTCTTGCTTTTGCTGCAATCTCCTATTTTTCCATAACTGAAGTTTCATCAAAGACCTTTGAAATTAAGAATGAAGGGGAAAGGCTTGTCTGTTTATATTTTTTAATATATGAATCAAGAAGATATTGTTAGAATTGTAGTATTTCTCCCTGATTCATCTTACTGCTGAACAAATAGCGAAGTACACAAGATATTTATATTAATGTACTGTCATGTACTGTTAAAGCTAATGAAAGCTTGCACAAATAACTGTAGGCGTCTTCTTAATTAAGCTCATTGCAGTTTTATATGTAGTTTTGTAACTAGTGCATTGAGGTAAATGTTATCATTTATAATTAATTAATAGTTTAAATTCCCCAAATAAGAACATTGTAGCTAAAGTGTGCTGAACAGTTATTTCACTGAAAGTTTATTTTTGTATAAAATGAGACAGGTGTTTATAAAGGAAAATAGGTGCTTATAAAACTACTTTTTAGTATTTTTCATAATAAGTATCTTCCTCTCAAATAAAAATACAGCTTTAGTTCTAGAACTCACAGAAGTGTTGGTGTTTGTTGGACTTTAAATCATACATGTCATGGCTGTCTTTTTTTTTTTTTTTTTTTTTTTTTTAAACGAAATTTGACAGAGAAAACATTAATTAGATATTAACTATTTTAAAGCTTTCCATTAGAGATGTGATGGAAGTTACTTGGTAAACTTGAGCAACGCAGATGAAAATTTATTTTATTTTAAATGAAAAAGTTAAGTATCTGTTAATTTGTGGATTTACAACAGCAAAAAAAAAAAAAAAAAAAAAAAAAGAAGCAAGGAAACAAAAACCCCCAAAGCCTTAAACATTCTGTTTATATCCTTCCAAAGACTTCAAAACACACACCATTTTTAATATCTGATAATGGAAACTTTATATGGGCGTAATTTTTAATCTGTTTGGTAATTCAGGTTTACCTGGAATGAGAGGGAATACCCCCTGTTTTCGAAGAGTAAAATACCTTTGAAAGATTGGCCTGCCTTAGAATGCCTCCATCAGTGTATCAAAATGAGAAAGATTTTTAGGGTGGAAATTGTCTGGGCTAATATTGGTGTCCACAATTTAGAAATCTATAGCTGAGCTACTCTCTCATAAGCTCAATTTTTAAGCAGAGGGTGAAGCACTCTTTAGGATGCGATTCCTCTGGCATTGTTTTATGTCTACCTTAACACAAACAGAATTACACATATCTGTTCATCTCCATTGTATGTAAAAAGAACTTCTGTCTAACACCTGCGATAAAGCTGTTTACTGTATGGATGTCCATATCTACACAGACAAAACTGAACCTTCATGTTGGTAATCTTTTATAAAAATGTACATTGTAGTTTAAACCTCCATGCCCTGATTCCCGTATGGTACATTGTGAGTGGTGTATTGTCACAGTATGGCACACATCTGTATTTTCAAAGTCTAGTTATGACCCCTTCTGGGAGATATGGGAAGGTTCAAAATAAGTTGGAAAGTATTTACAACACACAGTGAAAAGTTAGATAGCTCCTGTCAGCAATTAAAATAATTAGGTGCTCCCCAACTAGTCTGACATTCGGAAGGCTAAATATCATGTGTCCCATTCCCTCAGTTATTGGAGAATTAAACTCTGGTTACCCAAAAGTCATTCAGACCAAAAGGAGGGGTATTATTAAAAAAGATGAAAAAGTTTATCCAAGTGAGCTTAGTCTACATGTGCTTTGTCATTGCTAAATCTTCTGCTTTACACTGCTGCTTTTATTAGAATTGCTCCTTTTATGCAGGATGATAACAAGGAGCGAATTCGTGTCCCCTTGTTCTGCTGGAGTGTATAAAAGTTAGCATGAAATTGTGAATAAGGGCTGGCCAAAACAGCAAAAAAACCCCTAAAACAAAACAGAAAAAAAAACAAACCAAATGACCAAATTGTTTCACATACTTTCAAATATATTAAAACTTTCTGATGCTTAACAGCAGTTTGGAAATCTTCTTTGTTAATTTCTATCCAGTTGTAAATGTATTCTGTTTTTTCTCTTTTCAGTCATTCTTTAAAAAAAGATCTTTTTGTGTTAGAACTTTTTCAATAATGAACTGTCATTTCAAAAATATCACCATGTTTTATCATTCAGACTGTTGAAAAATGGCTGAACTTCTAAACTTGTCATGTACAGTAAATAATCCTTGTTAAAGAGCAGATCTACAGCTAAATTCATACAACAGTCTTAGAAGCCACTATAAAATGGAATGTGCATTACTGGATGTGGGTAAAAGATATATACCACATACCACCCTGCTTGGTGTAGACCCTAGCAATTTTGCTTTCTTATTAGAAAATGTGACACATGGACCTTCCCATCTGAACACAACAGTTTGCTGCTTCAAGTATAAAATGTGCTTCTAAGTTACTGTTTCAAAGTGCAAAATTCTGAGCGTGAATAATGTAAAAAAGGAATTGATACAATTCAGAACAAACATAAACACCCCATACAACCCTCTCTTGTCTTAGGACTTTTGGCTTGAAGAGTTGAAAGAGTATCATGGTATCATGGCATACTAAGAGTACCAAATGTTCACAGCTGTACGAGTACAGGTTTTATCTGAGTGGTGGAAGGATGTTCCTGTTGTTGGAGTTTCCTATTTTCTGAAATAGCATATGTTTAAAAGTCATGTACATATGAAGAAAACAGGCAGCAAATGGTTCCATTGGGTTTGTCAGAGCATTACATGATGCTACCTGGCTATTGTGTTTCCTGCAATATAAAATTTATTGAAAGTATCAGAAAATACATTTCTATTGAAACAGCAAGTTTGGAGGAAATGTTCTTGTTACATGAATTTATTCACTATGAGGAGAAGAGCAAGAATAAACAGATCTGAAAAAGTCAGGGTCCCATTTAAACATTTTTGAAAATGAAAAGTTCAGTTTGCTCACGACGTTGTTTTCTGTTTAGAAATTTGAGCTGAAAATACATAGTTTAGAAATCAAAGCAGTACAAAAATCTGAAACTGGCAAGACAGGTACCATATCTTTTTTTAAATAAACAGTAATTATTATCAAACATTATTGTCAAAATTTTTACTTTCTGCCCCAACTTGGTATAAAAATAAAAAAAATAATAAAAAAAAAAGGTTTTGCAGTCTAGACATGTCACTTTTTATCCATCATTAGAGTAGCATGCTCCAGTTATTTCAGAAGGTCTCTAGTGTGTAACAATTTTAACAAGTATTCTGCATGACCCAAAGGATTATTAAAGAACAAAGGCCTTATTGTCCCCCTTGTGATACCATTCCTCCAGCTCATTTTAGTTTCTGGCACTCTACTTTTGGGACAACTATTGGCATTTAGGTACCTTGGATCATGCACTCTCCTGTTATACTTCTGTGTATCCAAAGGCGAATGCAGTTACGCTGTTTCGTCAATATCTAGCAGAAAAACGGGTGTTACATAAAGGCTGCAGTTCGTTACTTATTTTTCACTACTATTTCCTCCTGAACACAGTCACTCATTGAACTTCAGGTAGATGGCAGTTCTCTACTGGAGAGTGTTTTGTGACAAAACTACAAGGTGTTGTGGTACTTAGCATTGTAAATTTAACAAGTATGTGATGCCAGAAGGGATGGTGGTTGATTTGTTTGTTTTGCTTAGGTCTTTATAATTTGGTTTTGTTTGGGTTCATTTTATTTGTGTTTTTTGGGGTTTTTTTTAATAATTTCAGCTAGTGTGCCGCCTCTTGGGATTTCAAGTGGTTGGGAATAGCATTTCAGAAGGAGCTGGCATTCTGCCACATAAGGATGCTGAGGTTAAAGTAGCATGTTCTAGGTCGATGTATTTTACCTGTCTGACTAGAAAATATCAGCAAACGTGAATGCTGCTAAAACAAGATGGTCTGGCACTTCATGAGATAAATTATTATACAGAATTAAAAGCCTGACATATTTGATCAAAGAGAAAACACTTACAAATTTATCGGAACAGGGATGGCCAGTAATTGCTGCCACCAAAAGCTTCAGCTTTGGAGGGAGAAGCTACATCTGCTGGCAACAGAATTAACCTTCACTCTAGAGGCTCTCATGATGATTTAGATTTTGTAAGAATAGCATAAATAATTCTGTTTAAAATAAAGCCCATAGAAATCACACTGTGGCAATGCAAGTTTGCCAAGATGGAAGTCTACAATGATGGAGAGACAATGGCTTTTCAGAGAGGGAACAGCAGGACAGCTCATATGTGAGTGGTTGCATTGAGTCTGCCAAAAGAGATCTAATTCCATCTTTTTCCATCTAGCAAAATTATGTAGCACAAGAGGTTTTGTAAACTGCAGAAGCATTAATTCAGATAGCCTCCTATACACTGAAGGGAAGAATCTAGCTGTGCACTGGGAAAGGCTTGAAAAAATAGATAAGTAAGCTAAACTCAATGATAATCACTTCAGCATGAAAGGGCTTTTTCAGCACATGATGTTTAGCAGAAATCCAGATTCCTATGGTGGAATATATTTTAACATCAAACTCCACAGTGATTTCTCACTGCAGTTTCTATGCTACCTCCTATACTGCAAAACTCAACACTGGGCTAGACAACAGCCCAGTCTTTATTAATAAGGAAGGTTTGCCTCCTCTCCATAATAAATTTATAATAATAATTTAAACAAAAACTTAAGAAAAAAATCTCTGCTGCTAACATAACAATGAATAGATCATCATTTTAATACAAAGTATAAAGGAGAAAAAACACACTTCAAATAAACTTCAAATATTTATATGTTTCGAAGAAAGTGTTAATAAAATGAATTAGGATGTGACTGTCTAAAATTTCACGGGGCAAAAAAGGAGGACTAGAAAACTGAAGAATCTTTTTATGCATGACCATGAATACCAATTTTTCTGACTCTTATTTGCATCTCTTTAGAGAGAGAAGAAATGAGCATGCTTCCTTTGGGGTCTTAGATTAAAACACACCCATAGTGGACTTAATTCCACTAAAAAACAATTAAATTCTGCACTGATCAAGAATCAAGTATTGACATCAATTTTTCACTTACTAGGACACAAAAAAGATACTGGCATTATGGACTTGATTAGAGAAAATATAATTATTTGCAAAATTTTCAATAAAGGAAAACCCCATTTTAAAATAGTTGCTAGAGTTTAGGTTTTTATTTGCTATGCTTATATTTTTAAATAACTGGAGATCATCCTGAGCTGATGTCAACCATTTATGCAGATTTCCACTCATAGTTTCTTAATCTGTGACAATTTTGCTAAAAATTAGTATCCCACCATTCCAAGTACCATGGAAGTGGCGTTGGGTGGCAGTTTGTGTCTGCATGATCTACTGAAATCCTTTAACAGTATCTCAAATGAAAGACTTTGACTTCCTATTGTTACAATGTTTCCCAATCTAGACATAATATCACATATTCTTCCTTCAGGTTTATTTCTCTGTGAAGTGTCTTTGGAGACAGAGAAATGAAAATCCACTATTCAAGATAGCATGCAAGTGCCAGGATGACATCTATAGATAAGGCAATACTTTTTCTATAAATTAAACTCTGGTTAAATAGTCACACATTATAGGTACCTGAGCCACTGATATTGCAAGGCTCATAACCTGAAACTCTTTCATCTCTTGTCATCAAAGCGTGTTCAGTGTTGAATTAGACACCTTTCTCTGCAAACAGTGAGTGCAGAGGTTTTAATTTCTGTCATAGAATCTCTAAACAAAACTGTTGTCTCAGACAGCAGAAAGTGCATGGGAGGGTGATGGGGCTTGAAACTTTAGGCTAGATTTTGAGTCTTCAAAAACTACTTCTTAGTAAGCTTAATTGATAAGGAAAAACAGAGGAATTCATGCACTGGGGGAAGGTCATAGATTCTAATTCCTGTATCACATGTGCTATGAAAACAAACTAAAAAATAAATGTTTGAGCAAGAATGAAGGAAATTTATTCTTTTGGTTTTGTATTGCATCACTGGATATCTGGGAAAGGTACTGTGAAAACATATCCCAGAATGGTTTGTATAGGACCATAGGAGTTAGGAGTTCACAACTTGTGGATCTGAGTGAAGAATAAACCCATATATGACAAATCCAGCCAGCCTTAGGGGAAGAGACTTTACCAAAGGGAGAAAAAGCACCAAGGGACATTAAATCAGTTGATTGACATTCTAGAGAATCTAAATTTAATGCTTAAGAGTTTACGTGATTTGAGTACCTCTCAAATGCTATCCTTTTGTTGATTTAAATCTTTAATTATTAGTATCACGTGAGATTAATATTATATGCAATCTAAGTGACATGAATAAAAAAAGAAAAGCACTATAAAAAATCCCTTTGCTTAAGCAATGCTTGATCCTTGAAAATAATGCTTTAGTATACTTCACTATTTTTTGCTCTAAACAGGGTCTTTACTGACCAAAGTAACTAATGACTGTATGGAGATTCCTAAAGAGACTTTATGCAGGCTCTAAAAGTAATTCAGCATTCATGTGCCCCCTACATATACAAAATCTGGTGATTGATATGACTGTAAATTGATATCTGGCTTGTTCAGAGACAAATCCCTTAGTTTGCCATATTAGTTACTCAAATGAGTGAAGAAACTGGACTTGACCCTAAGTCTTTTGTGAATTAGGAGCTTTTGCTGCAAACTTGACATATTTTCCTGACTAATGAGAAATCTTGTTTTCAAGAAGAACTAGATCTTGAGGTTTTTTTTCAAAGAGAGATTCTCATATCATTTGGCAAATGACATATCTTTCTGTTTCAGAAAAGTAATGATTATTGTCTGAGTTTGTTTAATACTAGCATTCATTTATTATTTTAATGGGTAGAACAGTCTCCTATAAAATCTAATTAAACCTCTAATAACCACCATTATAGGTGTATCAAGGAGTAACAAAGAGTATTGTGCTGCTCGTGAATTGTGTCCTGGGAATTCCCTGTATCAAGAACAGTCACAGTATGGGAATATCGCAAAGGAACGTAGTAAACTACTTCATGGTTCCTTTGCATTGGTGCGCAATTGTAAAGGCTCCCACTGATTGCTATTCTAAAAGTGTGTCTGAATGGAGCTGTCACAGTCACTCTAGAGCTAGCTTACAAAATTTCTGGAGCCGTGTTTTCCAAACCCAAGGCATATGTTTTCAGTCTTGGCAATCAATGAGATCTCCTTATAACCTTCAGTGTGAGAACAAGAAAATAGAATTTGAAAGGACAAAATGTACTGAGACTGCAAGAGCATATTGAGAACCTCAACTCTGATTTTGTGTAAAACCAACCCCAGGCTAGGGTCAGGAAGCACACTAATGCAAAATGTGGACTTTGAGCAATAGTGTCTGGGTCAGTGCCAACAACACAGTAAAAACAGATGTAAAAGCAAAACACAGGTAAAGAAACAACAAAAAAGAAAAAAACCCAACAAAAAAGACGCCAAAGCAAATAAACCAAAGTCTCAAACACCTAACCTGTCCCCTCTGGAAAAACTCCATAAGTATGTCCACACTTGCCTTCTCACTTGCTGACCTCTTTAGAATAGAAAACATATCCCACTACTCTCTCAACAGACACAGTTCAGTAGTCAGCCTAGTTATGATAAGCACCTTGTATTTAATTGTGTTTATTCACAAATGGAAAATAACATACATTTTGAGAGATTAAATACTGTTTAGTGGTTATTGTTGTTGTTGTTTTTAATTTCCAGTGAAAATTATCCACTTTGAGGTCCTTGCCAAGGATTAAATGGGCTAGGAAAAAAGTCAGTGTTTATTTTTTTATGATGATTAAAACAGATACCACTCATTTATGACTATTCCAAATTATAACTCTCCTTTTAATAAATATCTAAATCTTCTTTGACTTTTATTCCTGTGCTTTCTGACTTTATATGTTTCATTAATCCCATTGGAAGGAAGAGAAAAAGCTGTTAAGTAAAGACATAAAGGAAAAAGGTTATTTTTCAAAAACCTATTTTAACCTTGAGGGAAAACGAGCAAAGTAAATCCAATTTTAGGCATCCTATCCAATTATCCATTCCTACTGTTGAGTTTCTAATTGAAAAGATTTCCCCAAAGTACATGATATCAGACTAATGATATGGGTTAATTGCAGAATTTATTGAGTAGTGATATGGAAAAATTAACATCCATCACTGTGTAATTCCAACAGTTTTCTATGACAATCCTGCAAAATCACCACAATTTTAATGTAGAATAATGTAAGTTTTTTTCAATGTCAATTAAGGATGACATTTCACAAGCCCCACTGGGAGTCACACACCCGGACTCCACTGAAAGTCAGTGTGAGTTGGCTTCTGGCCTTCCTACAGCTCCAGCAGAACGCTGAATTCAAGTTTATGGTACACCCTCACTCGTACAAAAGGAGGAGAAGACAGGGACCTTCGTTCAGCAAATTGCTGAGTTCTTAAGTTGTCCCTGTACAGGGACAGGGTAAGAGGTAAACATACATCATAGACAGACACAGAGCTTTGAAATGTGATTCACCATTACCCTAATTAATCTCTTGGATTCTCTTGAAGTTTAGACCCCTTGAAAGACAAAGAGGATGAGTGTCTTGTTCCATAAGTATCTGGGAAAACCCTATAGTATGCCCAATTTATTAGTTTTGTTGCTGTTTTCGGTGACACTGCTATAGGATGTGATAAGCATGTTCCTTCACTCTTTAGCCTTCTCAACTTGAATGTTACATACTAAATGAAATGTTAATATCTAAACTTTCTTTTCTTTACTTAGCTGTTCTTAAGTGTATTTTGAAGAAAAAAAAAAGAGCATAACTGATAGATAAGACGTTACTTTCATTTTGTTTCTAGTCAAATATGAGAAGAAAATAATCCCTGACTGAACTGAGAAACCAAAATACAGATTAGATAAATAATTGCTTGGTCTTTGTGGTAGCCCTTCCTTGTTTGAGAATGTTTTTCCTCCACCTCTTATCTTCTGTACTTCTGTTTTATACATCCTCTAAAATTATGGTTCCTGTTGCTTACGCAGTACCAAATTTTGTGATCATGGGCCTCTGGCTGGAATTATTTGCTAAAGTTTTGTGGGAGCAGGGATGTTTTATTTTAATTTTTAGTTCATACTTTTCTAGATTTGATATTTAGTAAAAGTCTTGATGTACTTGGGATTAATTAGACTCATAAATGCTAACAGCTAGTACTGGAATCCAATACAGTAATTCATTACAAGTTTTGTCATTGGTACCAATTTTATCCTTTATCTACGACATACTTGCCTTGAACTTCCATCTTGTAAGTTTTTCTTTCCCTTTCTACCCTGATCATTAAAATATATGTAGTAAAAAAATGCAAATAGCTTGCAAGTTAACTTTTCAACTTGCCAACTTTCTTTTTCATTACAGAACATCTGCAGTGCAAGAAACATCCTTGGAGGTAGTTGTCCCAGGATTTTGTCCTAGTTCTTACGTCATACCTGGAATGTGATACAAGAGAAGTGGCAGATGTGAAAGCTGGTAAAACAAGAAAGGTCTGAAATGGAGACAATTCCCACTACTGGTAGCTTGACACTGCACTCCACCAGTGAGAAACATGCTGAGATTATGAGTTTGACATGTTTGGTCAAGGTGAAAACATTTGCAAATGCATCTGCTCAGGAAAGCCAGGGGATGCTGCCATAAGTTTGTACCCAGGAGAGTTGGCTGCAATTGCTAGCGGCAATATCACCAATCCATCTCGGAACCCTTGCACTTATTTAGCATCAACAGCAGGAGAAAAAGTGAGCTTGGAGATGACCTAGTACTGACAAGAGCTATTGCTTTTGTGTTTAGTAAGAGAGGACACTCGTTTTCCCTTGAAGTTAAATGCTGTTATTCATCTGGAAAAAAAAAAGTTAAAACAAAAAAAATAAATACCAGAGTCAGATGTATGTGTTAGGTAAAATTAAAGAACCTAGCCAACATGAGATAGGTTTCAGAATTTGTCTCACTGCTTCCAGCATGAGGACAGTACACATAAAAATAACAATTATTCTTTATACTTGTGGTTTTATTTATTCCAGCTAATTGCAACTATATTTAAAAAGCTTACAGGTTTCCCTGATAAATATTTATTTTGGAGATCTACACAAAAGTTGGAAATTTCAGACAGTATGAAGGCTAGATCACCCATATTCCTCTATATGGCCTTTTGATATATTGCAGAGACTCAATTTGCTTAATTAAGTTAGATCAACTTACTCAAGATAATTAAATGAGTAAAATCAGGCAAAACATTTACTACAGCGTACATAATTTTAGTTCATCTGTGTGCATGTGTTTCTTTCTTGAATATAAGAGTCTTACCAATTTTCTTCTACTGCTTTCATAAATCTGTACATTGAATCATATATGTGTATATAATAGAAATACTATATGGTTAATAAATTCACTGGTGTCCTTAGGGCTATTATCTCTAGTAGAAGTCTTTAGAATTAACACATTCTTTTCCTTTTGATTGTAAACATCTATTTTCCTTCATTTCTTCAACTCTTCCCCAAATTCCTTGAAACTTCCTGACCTTCTTTAGGTTGTCTCTACTTCCATCTCCTTGTCTGCTTTGGATGTGAGTCTATATGTCCACTTGTCTGTCTATTCATTTGCATTATTATTTCATGCATATTCAAATTCATTTTCCTATTCCAGATAAGGCTAATAATATATAGGGTCAATATCTGTCTATTTAGCCATTTGTAAAAGAGAAAAAGCAACAAAAAGACATAATTTTAGTAGAGGCAGGAATTTGGGTGTTTTTTGCTGACAGGTACAGAAAGGGATATGTATTTGGGGCCCAGTGGCCGTCCTGTGAAAACTCATTTTGGAACCTGAAGGGGGTTGTACAGTTCAGGTCCACCAGGAACATTGTAACCTGATGCCTATTTCGCGGCTGGCTCGCCCTGCCACTCAGTGTGGGAAGGGAAAAAGGGATGCAATGAGGTTCTCTCTCATCACTGTGTCTCTGAAGGAGTACTGGGAAGTTCTCCTGTGCTGCAAAGTTCAGGAAAGCAGGAACTCAATTAACTAACAAGAATTTTTTTTTCTTTCTTTTGTCATTTTCCAGACTGGTTGAAGGCATGGGGGAAGCTCCATCTCTCACCTCTCTTTGCAGCTGCTAGATAGAATGCAGGCCATAGCAATCAGTTCAAGATACATTTGATATTTTATTTCTCCATTTAGGAGAAATGCCAGAGCAGGGCCAAGTCTAGATAGGGTACCTTAATTATGTTACAGGATGCTTTCAAAAAAGAATTGCTGAATAGACCAGAAATACCTTATAGGTAATGGTACATAAACGTAAGAAGAGCCATTTCACAGATATCATCAATCAGAAAACATCTACCTGCCAGAGTCTATGGTTGCCCCAAAGGAAGTGCTTAAATAAACAAAATATTTTCTCTTTTCCTTTCCCTCTTTTTCTTTGTCTCTCTTTCTCTTTTTCTTGAACTTTTTCTCAAACTTTTTCTCTTTCTCTTTTCTTTTTCTTCTCTGTATCCTTTTCCTCCTTTGACTTTTTTCTTTTCCTTTTCCTTATTTCTCTTCTTTTTCTTCTATTTCTGTTTCTTTTTTCTCATTAGTTTTTATTCTTCCAGCAGAGGAACTGTTGGTGCACTGAACCTTCACTGTGGAATGTTTTTGGAGCCCTAGCTAAAACTCTCAATATTTTATGCTAACATGATAATATGTCATGTTATGATAACAAAAACTCCTGTGCAAGAAATACAACATCCTTATACATCTTAGTGGTTTTCACAGTGAAACAGAATGTTTTTCATGTATGTGCCTTGTCTCTTTCTTCTCTTCCTTTCTTTGAGAATTACACCTTAACTTCTAGATTATGTTCTTAAGGAGATGTAAGATGAAATTGTCCTTTAAATGAAAACAAGCCTAGTAATAATATATAAGACAGGGACCAACAGTTATGTAGGCAATGCAATCTACATGTGAGGGAGTAAGATCAAAGCATAGCTCTTGTAATGCTGTTCTTCTTTTATTCTAAATTAATGATTTAACTAAGAAGCAATAGAGTATTCAAAGAGTGGCATAATCTGTGCATTACATGGAAATTGTATTACTCTGTATAAATAAACAGTCCATAGTGCAGAAGCCACATACAGCACAGGTTGGGAATTGGAGTCCCTGCTCAGAGATGCTGAAGTGAAATGGAACCATTAGAGAGACTTAGAGAGTCCTGCCTTAGAATAATGTGAACCTCAAAGTTATGATCACCTTCCCACAGAACAGGAAATTTGGTGTCGACACATAGATAGTGGTTATATAAACAAAAAATCTAACTGCAAAATTGTCTAGTTGAGGTGGAAGTTTCTAACCTCCTTTAGCAGAAATTCCATTTCAGAAATCTTTTACTTTAGGGAATAAAACTATTCCTTCATCCTGTAACATTAGCAAATTTTAATTTTTTAAAGTCAAGATGTTTTATTATGTCAAAAAATTATTGGTTCATTTATTCTTATTGCCAGAAATGTGACAGTAATTATGAAGAGAGTCTTTAATTGTAAAATACTGTTTGTCCTGGGTGATAGTCAGAAAAGATTACTATTTATCAGTATAAATTAGTAGTTCTTAGCAGAACAAGCCTTTTTCTTATGAGTACTGTAAGTCAACAGTAATTCCACAGAAAAAGAAATTTCTCCTAGCATTATGTGTTAGAAATGCATAAAAATACAATTTAATACAACGAAGTCATGATCCAGCAGATAAATGGAATGTATCTGACTTACTCGTACCTTTGTTCTTGCCCCATGTCTCTTTTTCACCCATCTATATGCAAGCTTTACCAGTTAAGATCTCTTTTGATGTACTCTAGATTTAACTAGATACCAAACAGGTTCAGAAATAACTTTTGAAAAAGGTACAAGCAATCCTTCAAGTAATTCAGAAGAACCTAGTTATGGTGTTCTCTTAGTGGGAGAACAAAATAAACCTATCAGGTATATCTGCACAGATTCTTAAATTAGAATTCTGAAAATTTTCCAGATACCTTGACTAGTTCAGTAGGCTTTATGTAATATAGATCTGCTCCATACATATTTAAAAAAAAATCGCAAGAGAGATAGGGAACCTTAAATATTCTTTTATCAGGTATGGACTACTGTTCATTTTGCTTACTGGGGAAGTGAGTTGTGCTTCACATGCAGCCAACATTTAAGCTAACAAATATTAAGTAGAAATATATTTTCCACTCTTTACTATTCAAAGAAGAGCTGGAACAGATTTATTGCATTTGAAATTGGGCATTTGTTCTGCTCTTGTCACAAGCATGATTGGTAGTGTAGAAAGGCTCAGAAATGCCTACTTTAATCAAACCAACACAATTTAGACCATTCCTGATAGTTGTGAGTGTATAATAGGGGAAAGCTTCTTTTCATGCAGCCTGTGGAAAATGAATGCAGCTCTCTCTAAAGGCTTCTTGCTTTTTGAGAGTGAAATATGTGCAAATAATTTGTGACTGTTTCTTAAGCTGTGTATCTGATAAATATTTTAAGTTATCCATTCATATATTAAAGATAAAATTATTTATTGTATGTCTTAAGGAGCCTCATATTTCTTCCTTTTTTTTTTTTTTTATAATTACGAATTAGGTATGGGTCTGAATAGACCAAAATTTTCAATGTTTGAATTCTCTGTATTAACAATGAGATAAAAACAGAAATCAAGTTTACCACAATAAGAAATCAAAGAGTTAAACTGCTAAAATTTTTTTCATACAACCAAGGGCAGGAAAAAGAAAGAAAGGATAAATAAGCCAACAAGCTATCTATACTGCAATAAATTATTTTAATATAAGGACTTCAGATTCTTAACCTATGCAAGTAGATTAAAAATGCCTGGGAACATTTCTGAGCACTGAGGCCAACTGGCACAGAATGGCATGTGTCTATGCTAATAAACTCTTAATCTCCAGAACAAGGAGATGACATGCAAACTGCTTGTTAAGGATAGTTCCTGGGCTGTTCTGGCTCCTAAATAATGCCTGGGGATTGTTTGGAAAACCTCTAGCTGACACAAATAGGAAATATTTAACATTGATGACCGGGGTCCAAGGAATCTTCACTGGCCTGGTTCATTTCCTAGTAGCATAGCAGCAGACTACTGTTAAGAAGTGTTGAAAGATAATGATGAAAAACAACCTTGTCATCAGGCTTATGTTTGCTAATCGGGGGTCTTCGTCTATGTTGGAAACAGTTACAGGCTCATAAACTGAAGAGGGCTGAAAATGACAAGAATGGGACAGGTTCTTCTGCACGTGCAGAGAGAGGGCATCATTGCGTTCAGCCAGGGGTGAAAAGAGCCTGCTCTGGGAAACGTACCTATGCACTGTTCTCAGGTTGTTTATAACTTGCTCATAGGCTGAAAACATTGGCTATTTTGGTAGAAGTGTATTTTTGGCTAAATTAATTAAATTAAAAATCTTTAGTTAGTGTCTTGAGTTTAAATTGACTGTGCAGTTAAGTACCTTTTTAACAATGACTGAAGAACAATTACTTCCAGAAATAAGTGGTTATAGGAACTATCTATGTGGTGTGGCATATTTTAAAATTCAGGAATGGACAAAACTCTTATAATACTCTGGGATACAAGTTATTGTAGCTATATCTTCTTGATGACAGGCAGAGCTACTGAAATAATCAATGTTTCTTGTGATCTCTCTGTGAGAGAGTGATTTATATTCCCTTTGAAATAAAAGCTGAGAAAAGGACAAAAAAAGCTGTCACTTTGCACTCTTTATTGCCCTCTTTGCCCTATCTCACATATCAAAGAAGATATTTCACCACAAGATCACATACTTGTCATAGGTGAGACTGGTAAAGAGTCATCAGGGCTATGTAAGAAAGCTAGAATGACTTTAATGCCTACAGAGAGACATGAAGGAATGAAAGTGAAAGAGAGAGACCAATGTGCAAAGGCATCCACTATTAGGACTAGTGGAAAGTGGATTTTTCCCACCAAAGAGCTTTGGGAGCAACTAGAAAACTCTTTTTTGAGCATATTCCATTCCAGCAAAATGAGTATGGAATATCTGAAGGCAGGTTTTAAAACAGTTACTGAGCTTTTTCAAAGCAGAGCAGTGGATTTAGTCATGAACAATTTCCCCCTAGAGCTGATAGGAATCACACAGCAACATCCTCAACTCTGCTTCAAAATATCCCAGTAATCATCTAGATCTCTTAGTATTCTATAAATATCAGAGTTGTCAACATTAGGAAAGTCGGTATTTAGAATAAAGTCCTGAAACAATGGATTTCTTCCTTTGTCTTTGAAAATAAATAAATATACAAATGAAAAGAAATGTTTGTGAGTGTCAGAAGTTGGCAAACATAGAGACTCTTACAAGGGGAATCTTCTGATACAGACCGGTCTCTAAGGGGGAAGTATCCAAGGTCCCTCTATCCTTGAGCAGGGGCCTTACAGGTCACCATGAAACCTTGGCTAGAGCTTTGAGGTAGATCTTGCATCTTTTCCTTAAAATAAGCTTTTTAAGAATAAAAAGGGGCTTTTATTCTCTAAAGATGTATTTAATTATCGTAAGAATGAAACCAATAGACAACTCAGTTCTGCTGGGTAAAGCACAATGGACTGGAAGAACCTTGTAAGCAACATCTTGTCTGCTGTGTTATCACAGAATAGACAGTTCTCAGTGGTTTTAGACTCCGATAAGCAACTTTTAGTGTCCTGGGCTGCAACAATCCAGACATTTGTCTACCTTAATGTCTGGCTAATGTTACATGATTTCCAGGATGTCTGGCAAACTGCAGCTACTTCATTCCCAAGAAAGCAGCAGTGTTTAAGAAGCAGTTCTGGTGTGCAGTGCTTGGGATTGCAAAACATGGGTGGCATGTTCCACACATTCCCCAGGAGATTCCTACTAAAAATGTTTCTTTCTTCCTCTTATATTACATATCAAACCTGACCGTCCACTTCCTACTTTCGGAAGTCTCTTAAACTTCCGTCTGTGTTACATCCTTTCCCCACAGTGTGTCTGGCTTCATCTCCCTGTCCCAAACTGTGTTCCCGAAGTTTCTCTCCCTCCCTCCCCCTGCCCTCTCTCTGGCTTTCTTAGTCACCTCCAGTGTAAGAGCAACCAGGCCCTGCCTCCAGAGGCTCCCTGTCAGGACAAGGCAAACAGGCAGTCTTTTTATCCCTGCTGCACAGCCACAGGCTTTTTAAAGGACCATTGCACGTAATACATGGTGAACAAACAAAACTAACACATAATTCATCTTAGGGGTAATTCCCGCCAAAGATTGGGTTCTATCAGCTTCAGCTCAGTCAGTGTTCCCTTTTTTGTTTCTATAGCTGCTTACTTACAGATTTAATTACATGAAATAAAATTTTCAGAGTGTAAGAAATTATGCAAAGGGACTGAAAGTCACTAGTCTACAGAGGCCATTTTCTTTAACCATTTTATTGGTTAATGGAGTGAATTGGTAAACCAATTGATTGACATACTGTGGAAGTACTGGCTAATTTAGTAATCGGAGAGTTTTAACTATCGTATGATTGAGCTTTACCAAACAACACCCCTAGACAGGATATGAGTGTGCTTAGAGTGGCACAATGACATAAAATCTTTCAGAAATTGGATGACTGACTAAAAAGCACTGGTAACATATTGTGCTAATAAGTAGTCAATAGGAGTGATTTGTGCCTAAAAGCACTCAGAAAACAGCTACATAAGGATAGTCTTATCGTGACATCAAGGACTCATTTGGTCAAACCAAAAACCTGTGGATTTGATTCAAGATATAAGTGCTTGTGTCAGCACTTTAAACAGGATTAAAAAAAAATGTGGAGTGGAATTAAATGCAACTCATTTTAAGCCCAGCTTTGTTTCATTTCCATAAAGTTTTCTCAAAACCTAGAGACAGTTTTATTAATTACTCTTTTGTTACACATTGTTTTATCTTGATGTTTGTCTAGTGTTAAATGATTTTCAGAGAATCTGGAGAACAGCAGTTTCTTCACTTCCAAGGCAAGAGTAATATTGAAAAAAAAAAAAAAAAAAGCACTGTCTCCAGTCTTGCCTTTGCCCATGTAATAGGAAAGATATTCAGGAATTATCAAGGTGCTTCTCCCCTGGCTTGGAAGCTAGTTGGTTTCTTAAAAATATTTTCTTGTGGTAAACATCAGTTTGATTATTCTTGGCATGCAGTGGGGAAGTGCCAGACCTCAAGAGTTTCCATCTAATTTGTAGGAAAGAGCTCCTGAAGCCCACTACTCACCATTAAGGTGAGGAAACTGTGAGAACATTGTGTGGAATTCAGAAGAGTAATTTGTTAAAGTTTTCTTTTTTCTTTTTTTTTTTTTTTTTATACAAAGAACACCATTGAAGAAAGTACAAAAGATCATGTGTTTAGTTGTAACATTGGAAAGATATGAAGAACTACAACACAGGCTGAGTGTCAAACATTTTGAGGGTCAAACATTTGGAAAAATATACAATCTGTCACCTTTATTTACTAATTTTACTAAATTTGAACTCTGGAGTGGATACATTTCTTTTCTGGTCAATATAATGTAGTTCAGTTCAATGCAAGCAGAGGAGGAGTACCTACACAAGACTAATTTACAGGAGAACACAGTATGTAGAAGACATTTTGTGTTACGAATATAATTTACTTGTGAATATGTACTGCCATGGTACAGCCTCTGAACCTGCAGTCAGAATGGTTATAAATAAAAGAAAGCAAAACTCCAGAAGCAAAACTTTTTTTCATAGTATTTTTAATATTAGTTCCAAGCTGTATCAAGTTTTTCCTCTTTTTTTTTCTTTTATTAATATAGTCATCCTGTTGCCCTGTATTATTGTTGCAGTAATAGAATAACACTTACAGAAAAAAGTACTCCATTGTGCCAGGCAGTGTAAAAGCACTGAAAAAAAAAAGATGGTCCCTCTAGGCAAGTAGTTTACAATGTAGAAAAAAAAAGAAGTATATCTGAGTATGTCTGTATATCCCTGAAGAAACGATGAGATTCTAATGATCAACAGTTGTATCAACAGACAATGGCAAGAACAGATTGTCAGCCAACCTGCTGTCAAATTTTCTGTAGATGTCATAGGAAATAATTGCTAAGCTGGAACTGAAGAAGATTTAAATGAGATATTTATGCAGAAGAATCATTCCAAACCTGAGAAGCAGTACAGATGCTCAGAGATGCTTCTTTGAAAAACAGACCAATGGGTCAAGACAGCTGGACTGATGATCCTGTTGGAGATGCAAGTTGCTCTTTTACTAGCAGATAAAAAAATTTTTGGTAAGCTAGAAAGCTCTGAACGTGAAGAAAAGAAATGGGGGAAAAAATAGGAGGTATAATCAAAACATGGCATGAACTAAAAATTTAAAACCTTAAAGAATCTTTCAAAAGATTAAACAATACCTTTGTAAAGTGAATAAAAAGTTATTTTCAAAGAAAGGTACACCCAAATAAATAACCATAAAGTAGAAAACAAAATAAAATAAATGCATTATTGTTAGCCCATTAGATGACACCTAATAATTACAAATTTATTAAGAAGACCCATTAAGAATTTCTTAGTGCAAAAAAATTATTTCAGAGGTTATCCCATACTGATCTTTAATTTGAAATGTTCCTACTTTCCAGGAAAGAACACTGTCTAAATAAATTACAGTATTTCATTAATAACTACCATATATTTTCCTTAAGGAAAAAAAACAAAAACAAAAACAAAAACAAAAAAACCCAAACACATAGAATGAATCAGCTTTCCAACTGGAAAAATCCTCAATTATAGAAAGGTTGACTGGAGTATATATTAAAGAACCTTTCCTCT
>NW_010138843.1:32194-60090 GCF_000699245.1 Pterocles gutturalis
TTTCCCTATGGCTAAAATAATTTGAACAGTTATGTTTTTAATGGACACTACTATAATTACTGCACATTATGTAAAACAAACCCATTTACTTAAAATAATGACAGCATGAGAAGACTCTCTGGTGCTGAAATAATGGAAGTCAATTGGTATAATATATATTTTAATTAAGTTGAGGTTAAAAGCTTGGGAGGTGTCTTTGAATGACTGACAATATCAGAGACTTAAGAGGCCAAAGCAACCTTCCTACGTATATTGAGAAAGAAATTTCCACTATAATTTAGTCTAATAACTTGAAAAGATCGAAGGCCTCTCCTTCTTCTGTTTTCCATTCCACCTATTTGTCTCATTAAATGTCATTAGATTAATAAACACCTCTTTTAGAGTACCAGTTCTTGTGTTTAGCAAAAAACCCCACAAGAGAGAATAAGGACAGGGAGAAAAGCAAATGAGTACTTTCAAAGAGCAAAGTCAGTCACCTCTGTTTAAAAAATAGGAACAAATTTAGCCATAATAAACTATTCCCAGCACAATACCATGTCTGAAGTTTGCTGGTAGATTAAAAAGAAAATAAATCCAAAAAAGGGTCATAGAATTGTTCCTTTTCTGCTCAATTTTTTTACCTACTAGCTTTCTGACAGTAGGGGCCTCTGACAAGGCTGTCAGCCTGACTGCAGTGGGTGAAATCTTTCTTGCTCCAAATCTTACATTGCACAAAGGGAAGACCATTTTGAGTGCTTTTGTCCAAATGACTTTTCAGGAGAGAAAATAAAATCTTCAGAAAATAATAATAATAAAAACTAAACTGCATTTTTATTTGAAAACTAATTATCAGATTAAGCTGACTATACATATTGGCCCAATGAAAAATATAGTCCAGCCTCCAATGAAACTGACACACTGCTCTTATACAAGAAGGGAAAACACCATCTATTTATTAATAAATATAGCTCTACACTTAAAATTGTCATATCTCCCAAGAATGTTTGGCTTGCATGCATTATGGAGGTCTTTTACTTTCCTCTGAAAGAGCTTGTCATGTCAGTGGATGGAAACATGCAGACATACAGGAGAGTCAGCTGTGGTGTGTCAAACTTTGTATGTCCTACGCCATTACACAGACCAAGGCAATGTGCGGATAATGCAATATTCAAACACCCTCAAATGCAACTGTCTAGAACTACAGTTCAGATTTATGGCCATACATGTGCCATTTTACAAAACAGACTCTGAGACAGTTCTATAAAAGACATATCCATGTATGGATATGATGAGAATTAGGAAGCCATCTTCCATTTGTCTCTGTAGGAGCTTCCTGAACTCAGATTTTCAGAAGTATGGTAATATACTCTGAACTCTACTCAGAGCAATTACTGTAAGAAGTCAGACTGTTGAAGAAAGAGAGAAAATCCACCTAAATCTCTTCCATTTTAGCAAAAATTAGAGATCGTGGAACTGTGGAGTGCTTAAAGAATTCTCTCTGTAATATGGCCCAATACATGTAAAACTAGTAACTACTAGTTTTTTAAAAAATATTTAAATATTATAATATTTATTTTTTTATTTAATCTGTCCAAACATTTGTAAACAGAAGAAAAAAATCTCCAGCTTCTGTGAAATGCCACTTAGTGAGAAACAATGCAGATAAAACAAATGAAAGTCAGTTCTGTGTAGATTTTCTGACAAGCTCCATATATACTTCAAAGGGTGCTGGAGAAACTAATGACCTTCATGCAATCCAAGACATAATTATAAACTCACTGAAGTGGAACTCCTGAATTCTTCTGAATCTGCTTAATAAGGGAATGTTTCTAGATATTAAAAACATTTCTAAACTTTCCTCTGCTTTTCACTAAAAGGCTTGTGAATTACTTTTTCTTGATTGTGATATTTAACTAGATAAAACCTATTGCATTCCCATCTCATAGAAGAAGTGATATATAGAGAAAATTTAAAAAAACTATGATCTTATAAATTTTATAAGACAGGAAAACCGTGCTAACACTTTTTTCCCTTTCTATTTTTATGTTTTCTTTTGGTAGATGAACAAACTAGAAGGAGGGTAAGAACATCCACAGACTGTATTTTTATGCATATTATCCCTCATTCCCTCTATGTGTTATTCACAATCTAGGCATCAATCAAAATGATAGAAAACAGTGCAAATGAGATGGCATAATAATATCGCCTCAAATTAACACATTTGCTTTAAAAATTCGCTTGCACAGAAAACCTTTCCAACTGTCAGATGATCCATTAGGTTGTTTAATGAGTTCTAGGGTACCTCCAAGCTGCATATATTACTAGACTATGGTACTGTAAGGCAACGTACTTGCTGATTCAGCTTGGTAGTTCCTTGGCTGACTACAGTTGATTAGCAGAAGCCCGCAGTGACAAAATTTTCTTTCAGGACCCTGGGTGACTCTCAGGTTAATCCCTGCTGCCATGACACAGGGCTAGTAGGGCAAGTCATTGGCAGCTCTGGTGACTTTGAAGGGGACAATTAGCAGTTCCCTCAGGGCTGTGAAGATATACTCCTTACTTGCTTCAGAGCAAAGCACTAGTGATCACAGCATATGCCCACAACAATGGAAAGTGTCTCTGTGAAAACTAATGCAGGAATTCAAGAATCTAGGAAGGAGATGAAAAAGACAGAGATGTCAAGTTGGACTGGAGAGAGAATAATCTTGGAGCATGCAGCTGGTGAAGTCTGGCCAGGTGCCTCTCCAATTGAATGACTCAGACGGGAATCTCAGCTGTTTGGAAGAGATAGTAGAGCCTCCAGGCTCTTAGGACTGTGATACTGGTTCACAGGTTGAAGGATTCGGAATATTGAATTGTTTGAGAAGACAAATTTCCTTAAATTAATGCCAAAGGCATTGTTTCTACTCAAGCACTCAGGAACTATTGCTTTTGATCCTGCATCCCCAAATCAGATGAATTTGGATGTCTTTACTGTAAATTGTTAATTAAATTATCTATCTAGAAATGTAACTTTTTAAGCATCAAATTTGAATATGTTTCCTTTTACATCAGAGGTGGGTGTGACTTTATGCTATGTTCTTTTTTTCACTTAATTTGTTTAATATTTGCTGTTTTGAGGGACAGAGATTACGTGGCCTTTAAACTCATTATCTGACTTGAGCATAAAATACCAAACCCTTGAAATAGGACACTAATAAAACCACAAAACACTATCTAGAAGAGTAAAACTTTAGAAGGTAAAAATTAATAAGAACAGCTGTACAAAAAAAAAAAAAAGAGTTATATATCAAAGTTTATATTGCACTAAGCAAGCACAAACCTATTACCCAAGGCAACAGAAAGCTGATTGATGATATCATGATGACAAATGAATTCTCATTTTGAATTCTGCCTGCTTAGTAATTAGTAATGTCATCAATATCATTACTAGCTCTTCATTCAACTTCATCAGCAAGCTGTTCACGATGCTCATTTTTCAGCTTTTCCTTTCTGTGCTTCAGTCAGAGGATGGATCTACATTGGGGACTGTTTCTAGCAACTACCCAAGGGACCAACAAAAAAATTAGTTGTCAGGCACAAGTGGTCTATTGAAAGCTGAATTACATTTTAATAGCAACAGCACCACATTATTTTAAAGTGGTCACTAACCTACGGATCCATGTCTAGGACATCTTTTTTTTCTGAAATATATTTAGAAACTGATATAATATGAAAACAAAATAAAATTAGTGACAAATATTTAGTAATTGCAACTGAATAAGTAACTGTGGGACAAAAACTTATTAAAAATGTCTTCTCAACTTATTTTCTCATGCTTTTGTGATGGAAAGCAGCATTGACAGGGAAGATGAACAAAATATTGCCAATGGATACTTTCCCCAAGCTTCCAGTGACATTTTCCATTAAAAAAAAACCCTCAAAACAAGAAAACTTATCTTTAAAAAGAAAAAAAAATAAAATAAATAAGGAATTAATCCTAATAAATGCTGAATGAAATATTTAAAATGCTCACAACTGCATCTTTGAGGCCAAGATATAATCTGAGCTTCTTTATAATACATTAGAAAAGGTCATAAAATTGCCAATATTTGTCCTTCCCCATTTTCTCTGCAACCAGCTCTGTATTTCATCAGAATGTGATTAAGCTATAGACACTCTTCAGGGCTTTTTTTTTTTTTTTAAGTAACTTAGACATTGTATTTATTTCATGGCATTAGGACTTTTCAGAATTTATTTTAGTTTCACAGGCAAACTTGTCTAACTTTGTACCCATTTTCTCTTGCATTTTAGGAGCTCTGAAACAAAACTTGAGAGAGATGCTTAATTTTAAAAAATATATCTTAGTGACTGTACTAGTTTTTTTTCAGCATATCAGGATTTAAGTTTCATAGTTTAAATAAGTATGTATCTCCACAGTTCATTTACAGATTTTGCTAGTCATAAAGAATTGAGCAAATGAATGAGCAAGGAGGCATAAGAATGAAGGAAGCAGGTTTCTACTTAATTAGACAGAGTCCATTTGAACAAAAAAATCAGACAACTTTAAGCAAAAGTAATTTTATTGCAAAATACGTAAATTAGAAAAGATCTTTCAGTCAAGGTAGTCTTCAACATTAGAATTGTTTCTCTGTGTTTTTTTTGGTTTTTTTTTTTTTTTGTGTTACAGCTTTTAGTCACATTTTGCATTGCTTAACAGAAAAGATGTTCAATTTTGTCCAAAGATGATTTATAACTAATACCTCCTTTCAAAGTTACTTTGTTTCAGATTGTCTGGTTCACCTGTTCTTTCAATATAATAGATAAATATTCCATTTTTGATTATGAATTGTTCATCTAATTGTGTCGAAGCAACATTTCCTAAAATTGTCTTGACAAATTCTCAGTGTACATCAGTGGCAAAACTGAGTTGGAGTTCATTGCAGATGACCAGTAAGAATAGGTCCATCCAAAGTTTTTCACTAAAACCTGTCACAGTAACTTTATTACCAGAGAGGAATAGGAACTTGGTGAGACTGAGTCAGCTGCCTAAACAGAATCTTCTGTGCCATGCCCACATCCCTGCCCATCTGCCCTGGCCTCCAGCTGCCCCTGTGGAAGGGCTGTACACCCGTGTCACCCTGCAGCCCTCTGTGACTGTCCTGAAAACCCTCAGGCACCAGACACCTATGTTTAGGCAACTGAATTGCACCCTCGATGTTTTCCCAACATTATCAGCTGCTGATATTAATTGGGAAAAAAAAAAAAAAAAAAAGTGAGAGAAAAAAAAAAAAAGAAAAGGAATTTCCATTAGGTCCATGGCAATGTGTTTGTCTCCCCTTGCTGGCTTAACTGCCCTTTTAATGCCTCTTAATCTATCAGTACCTTAAAGTCTCTTGCAAACTTTTAGGTTCCAACATACTAAGGCAGGGAGAAAAAGAAGAAAAAAGCTTCTAATATTTTTTGCTCCTATAGCTATTGGATCATTGAAATCCACCATGTTTCCTTTAATATTCTTAATTTTTTTTCTAAATACTCTTAATTTCTACCTTCAGTAGGATCAGATTTGTTACTTCTGCTAAACACATTTTGAACTGAAATAACTCATTGAAATTTACCATTTGGTCTTGCTAGTTTACTCTTCACCTGTTGGTAAGAATACAGGATATTCTGCTACATAGGTTTTTGTTTTGTTTTGTTTTGTTTTTTCAATAGGATCCAGTTTCCTTTTTTTTGGACACTTTGACTTGATATGCACTTTAAAAAGCAAATAAAACAGTCATCAGAATTTAAAACCCAGTCAGAGGAAAGTGAAGTGAGATGATTATGCTGATAGTTAATATACTGATTTTGTCTAATTATCATAAGCAATAAAAATGCTTTATTGAAAGACAACTGCATATGATTTTTGTGTTTGGTTTTTCTAAAGAATTTTTCTATCAATTTACAAGTTCAGTAACCTGAGAAATTAACTAAGTACCAGTAAGTTTTAATACAGTTGTGGAAATAGACCACAACAGTAACATTTTTTTAAAGCCTCATTATACTCTATAATTCACCAGTTTATTAAAGGAATATGAGATAGGAAACATTAATGAAAGCTAAATTAAAATTAAATTTCAGCCTGTTTTACTGTAGTTAGTGAATAACATGAGAAACTGATCTAAACTAACATTTCAAGACTCATTTTTATAATATTTTTCAATAGCAGCATTATCCTTCACTATTGCTTAGAAAAGATTTTATGTAACACACTGAAACCTAGGAGTCATAGTAGCATCTTCTTTAAAGCAATAGTGATTTTAGTGAATTTGTTCAGACCATTGAATTCTTGTGGTAATGGTTCTTCCTTGATACGAAATTTATTTTCTTTGTTCCAAGTTTCTCTATTCATTATGCAGTGATTCATATTTCAAATCTTGTGTTTTGCTTTGGATGACCCTCTTGGCAGTCCTGAATTACATAATTTTAAAGGAGTGAACTATCTCTTCCCTAAGTATGTGCCTTACAGGAGGTGATTGAATCCAGCTGTTACTGCTTGTCAGTTCTCCATTGATTTATTTCCTCAGGGAACACTTTCAGCTGCTTCTTCAATTCATGCAAATATAGACATGTAACAGAAGCTATAAATGCTTGTCAAAGTTATTATCTTTTTGTGTTCTACTACAGAAAGTTTCCAGAACCCACGAGATTTTATCTTAGATTTTTTTTTCCCGTTATTCAGTCCATTTTCCAAGCTGTTATTACGTTTTAGAAATGCACAAGAGTATTGGGAAAACCTTTTTCAGAAAAATAGATTTTTTTTTTTTTTAGATATAATACCCTTTTTATGTGAGTTTTTAGCGCAGTACTTATCTTTGAGTTCATTTTCCACTGCACAAGTCCAGTCCTCATCAGGCTTCTTGTATCAAATGTTACCTGTCACCTGGTATCTCTGAATTTTCCACTTTTAGGGGAATTGGCATGACCAACCTGGAGATCAAAGAGTAGTACTATGTTCTTCAGACTAGGGAAACCACTAGATAAAAAATTATCTTTTCTTCTCTTACATGTATAGCATGTAAACTCAAAAATGTTTGAACATTTTTTTCTTTTGTGTATTGTTCCCTGTTCTAGATTTAAAATAGACTTTTATTCTTCCATGTGAAGTGATTATGACATCAGCTATTAAGTCTTTGTTATACTACTGTTATTACCTATTTGTAGTGGAATCTAGAGATGTAGCAAGATCAAGAATCACCTGGTCCTGGTTTTTAATAGCATATGGTAAGAAATAGATGTCATTTAGGAAAATTTACATTCTAAACAAGGAAGATACTACGTGGCACAGGAAGGAGAAAGAAGAAAAGACATGAAGTGAGTGGTATAGTGGGAATTTAACCTAGATATGTGTCCTTTGTTGTTGTCTTTCTGTTGTGGTTGTCATCGGCATGATAAAGCAACGGCAATTTAATGGTAAATTATCTTTTAAAATAAGTAAGGAAGCAGGTGTGTATCCAAAGATGCATCTGCTAACCTTAACATATTTGTGAAAGTATTTTGGAGATTCCAGATGAAGAATTGAAAATGCCGTCTTTGTCACTGATTGTAAATCTTACAAGGAGGAAACCACATGTGAATATGAGATCTAGAAAAATATACTTCAAACCACAGTATGAGTTTGTGATAAAATAAAACAGATATAAAGTCCTTAGAGTAATTATTTTTAAACTCAAAGCATGAGAGTAGAAAAAAAAAATGTCTGTAGTAATTTGAAAACATTAAATCCTTCCTTTCTAGAAATTCTTAACAATTTTAGTCAAGCCCCTAGCTTTTATGAAAGCAGCAGCTGGCTTGTCTGTTAGTATGCAAAATTTCATACCACAAGTTAACCGACCTTTTTTTTACTGGTAGCTACTGAAGGGCATGAGAAGAGACAAACAGTCATATCATGAAAGTAAATTCTGCGTGTGAGTGTGAAAGTTAATAGGTAAAAACAAGATGTGTCCAACTATATTCAAACTTTGTTGTTATACATTTAAGAGAATAAAGGAGATTGACACTACAGGCCCCCTGTCCGTTTCCAGTCCCACTGCAAATCACTAGCTGACAAACTCGATGGTTTGGAACCCAAGAAAGAGAGACAGTCTGATAAAGACTCAGTTTAGTCACACAACTTAGTTTAGATGGATTGACAAGCAACATAGCACATTTTATGGCAAATAAGACAGACACAATCTCCTCGGTTTTAGCACAATTGGTATCCCCTAATTCCAGTCTTTTTTAAAGTGTCATCTTATGCTGAGGTTAACTATTATTTCAAAGGTCAAGAGAGAGCTTTACAGTGTTTTTTCCTCTTGACATGAGTACTAATGATAGCTTAATTTAAATCCACTGTTATAGTTTGAAAGGGATTAATTTTAAACACCTCCAAAGGGAAATCATATCTTTTTGGAAATTTCCAGTCTGAAATAGTCTCAGTCAACTGAAAGACCTATTTTTTTCCCTACTATCTTGAGGCAGGAAATTCTCCTAAAATATAAGGAAATTTATAGAAGGATAAGTTGTGGAAAAAAAAAAAAAAGCACTAAAAAGTGACAAATTTACCTTGTAGAAGTAATGCCTTGATTTACAAAATGTTTAATTTATAAACAATATGAAAAGCAGACCTATAAATCCAATGTTTTTATTAAGAGTAACACTTGCATTATTAAAAAGTTATTCTAGAATTTTAAACAGGCAACATTTTTTAAACTGTAGACTTTCTCTTTGATTCAATTCACTTTGATCGTTGCATGCAAGACATCAATCTTAATATATAAAAAGTAAAGTAATTTTTTTTCTGCTTAAGAGTCTTTTCTATTTTTCTGGAGTACAGTAAAAACTAGTCTTGGGATTACCTTAGTTTGATTCCATCCCTTTTGAAACTAATAATGGTAAAACTCCAGTTATCTTCAAAGATAATTGCTGTTAAGCAATTTCTCAGAGAGCTCTCCATCACTAAGTCTGGGCCATTGAAGTTTCTCAATCAAGAATGCCATCAGGGAAGAAACCTATTATCTAGCATTTTGAGATATATCCCCACCACACTTTCTATGGTGCTATGAATCTTTCACTACAACCAGGGACATCATAACCTAATACAGTCTTTGCAGGTGGAAGAAAATTAGTGTAAATAGTCCCTATTCCTCACCTGTCTTGGAAGGCTTGAAAATAAACATACATGATTACACCATGTTCATCTTCTGAATATAACATGGCAAGTAGCCAAAACACAAAGGAGTAAAGAGGACGATAAGTAAAATCATGCAAAGAACTATGAAGTTTGAGAATATGATAAAACTGAAGTGCAGAAGATGTTAGGGTGGAATGTGGGCAAGAGAAGCAATGAGATTTGATATTGGTAAAACTCAAGAGAGATATAGGGAAAACGAGGTGAGGCAAGGGATGGGAATGTGGCTATGCAATGGTGAAGACAAATACTGGTAGATATGGAAAAAGTTGGGAAAAGGAAGCTCTGAAAAACTCAGGGGAAGCATAGGTTAGGGCCATGTGTGGCAAGTAGGAAAATACAGGGAAAGCAGAGATAAAATGTGGGAACAACAAGGAAACAATGTGGGAAAAAAAAGATTAGGTTATTGCGTGTTTTTTCATGGAAGACGTGGTTTTTATATGTATGGTTTCAGTGTATATGGGATTGAATTTGAGGTGGGATTTGATTACATATAGAGACTCTAAGTATGCAGACTGTTAACAGCTCAAATTAGATCAACAGCCATTTCCTTCAAGTCCTCCAGAAATATTTATGCCTTTATTTTAAAATGAAGTCTATTTTTAAATATTTGGTGTCAGTTATATACATTTCTAATGATATTGTGTAGTGGATATTAATTAGAAATTTTAGATTTTTTCCCTGGAGGCACCTGAGTATTGTTGAAATAAGGCATAAATTAGTTATTCCCTTCTCTGTTATAGAAGGTTCCCTAAACTATGGTATCACGGTTTGACTGTAGGTGGATCCCTCAGATCCTTTAAACTAATCTTAGGCAGGATGTCAATGCTTTAAAAGAAAAACAATTTAGGAGTTAATTTTTTGTAGCTAGTCATATTAACCAATTTACATTCTAAAGTCAAAGGGGAAGCCAGGTTAGAAGAAACAAGGTAGTCAAAACTTTGATTGTGACCTATCTCATACTTGACTCTTGGAAGGCTAATACTTTACAAACTGAAAACATGTGGGTGTTTTCGGTCTCAAATTTTGTTGATGTCGGTAAACTTAAAATTACCTTTGAGTGATGCTATGAAGGAGATTAAATTATGTCATGTTTTTCCTTATCTGAAGGAGACACAAGAGAGTTCTTTGTGAAGGTCTGGTGTCTGTTGCTCAAGGTATGTGGACATCACGTTAAGACTTGCAAGAAAAATTCACATTTACTTGCAAAGGATTATATCGTGAAAGATGTCATACATAATCAATTTGTTTCCTTTTATAGGAAATACTAATTCCTGAAATTGTTATTAATATGTTACACAAACTATAACAGGACCCAAAAAGGGCTCATGCTCATAAGCACTGAACAAACACATAATAATTGACAACAGAGAATTTACAAACTAACCAGGTGTTGATTTACAGGAATAATGTAGTGGTTTTGGTTCAGAAGATATCAATACCTGAGGGACAGGTCAATAATTGCAAGTATGTAAGTAGAATTATCAAAAGTCCTACCAGCAAGGTCCACAAAAGCACTACAGAATTTCTTTTAAGTTCATAAGTGCAGACAAGGAAACCACAAAACCTGTACGTTTTTCTTAGCTATTCTGGTGCTTTTAGTATTCTACATTTTCATCTAAAAGACCATTTATATTCCAGAACAATGCATGGATACTGGAACTGTCTAGAGTTGTGAATGTCACTTTGCATTCCAGTTCTCATTCTTTAAAATGTGTGTCTATATTCTGGACATAATACCTTTACATTGTTTTGACCAAATTGTTTGGATTATTTGGATTTTCAATAATATTTTTTGCTTTTTAATCACCTAAGTTCTTCTGAAAAAATCACTGCTGAGTTACCAAACTCAACAGTTGAAATCATTGTATTAATAGGATTTTGAATTCTTTAGAATTCACCTGATGCTTTTGAATGATCAGCAGCACAACACTACTCATTCAGCAAAGAATTTGTGACTCACTGTACTATGTTATATCAAGGCATGTATAGCAGTAGTTTGCCATTCATTGAGAAACTTGTTCCAGATGTCTTTCAAAGACATGTTTTTTAAAGCTCTGTCTATATTCCACATTTTTTTTTCTATATGTATACACTAAGAAACAGAAGAACAGATGTGAAATGACTGATAGTTTGATATGTGGCAAACAGGAGATTATTTTGATCACCAAGTAGGTTAAGAGTGTTTCAGACCCTTCAAATGAAAACTTTGGAGCCAGGGAAGCATCATTCATCATGAAGGAAATGGTGTTCATCAATCCTGTCATCTCAGGATTATGTATTAGCTTCTTTTGGTGAGCAGAAGGAAATTCCCTATGTGAACTCTGCTTCTGCATGAATACTGGTGGCCATATTGGGTGGAAATGTTTGCCATTCTCCAAGGAATTGGAGCAATGTAGTTATGCTAGCAGTTGTGTTCTGGTCTGCACAGTGAACTGCACTCTAAATATTCTGTGGAAAGCTGAATTCCTTGCTTATATTTCTGCTTCAGCCAAAGCATCAGTAGATTGAAATTTCTGTAGCATCCCAACGAGAAAAATTTGAACCTCCATTCAAAGTCCTGTAGTATACCTGCACTAGCATTTTGCTCGGTAGTTTTGTTTTAAGTGATCATATGGAAATGCAGTCTGTTTCAGTGGTCACTCAATTTTCTTTGTCTTCAAACACATTCAAGTGGTGAATCAGAATAATAACATTAGTTTGTAAGTGAGTAATGTTACCTTGTGTTGGAGTTCCTTTGATGCTGATCTGCTATGTTAACCTCCTTCCTTCCTCCTCCAGCCAAAGCACAACAGTAAGGTATTTCTCCTTCTTCCAACCCTTGTGTGTCAGGCCTAACTTTTTGACAGATCACAGCTAAGACGTGGTTGTAATTGGCATGTGGAATCACAAAGTGTGACAAACGATCCAGTTCTGCACTGTAAAAACATACGGTACTGAAGTGTTGCTGTGAGAAGGTGCAAACCAAATGCCTTGTGACTGAGTCTCGTGCTCATCATGTGAGATGTGAAGGCTCTGTTCACAACATACTAGAATATTTTCTAATATCCTGTGTTGTCTTCAATCATACAGCAGTCAAATACAAGATTATTGGCAAAGAAAAGGGAATTAAAGTGAGACTATACTGTCAAGTATCATTTTAAAATATATCTGTATAGCATATGTATACACACACATTTGTGCACACACACATATACGTACATATACACATACACTTCATTTAACTGTGAGGACAACCTGGATTGTAAAGAACAGGAAGAGCAGCCTAAAGTTAACATACAGCAACAATAATACCAAGTGTAAAAAGTGATGCCAGAGTTCCAAACAAGTATAAACCAACACTTATGAAGAAAGCTTGAATCTTGAAGATGTGGTTTCCTTCTTACAGATAGTTTTTATGACAACATTTATCTAACTCCTTGAAATACACTGAAATGACTCCAACACTGCTTTTCATTCAACCATATAATATTAACAAAATGCCACAACTTAACATTCCCCCATGTGTATATATATATATATATATATACACATGAGAAAAAAATTAGTTTTTAGGCTGAAATGTCATACTTCATATGCTGTTTTTTTGTATTTACAGACTTTTTAACATGGAATAAAACCTCTAAAAATGAGGATATGTAATGGAATGCTGACATTTTGATTTCTTTCTCTGGTATTTAACTTTGACGTTATTTTATGAGCTTGTGGCTTTTTAATGTATACTTCTTTTTATACTTTAATTTCCTTTCCTGTTAGTATATGTGCTGTAAGTTGACTCTAAAGCTGTGTTAAAGCTGTTTCTTTTGGGGAAAAATAAGAGCATAACTTGCAACATTTTCTTTTAAAAACAAGGTGGTGGGAAGGGCTGGTCATATGGCTTGTGTTTTTCAAATGACTCAGCTAAGAATAGCACAGAAAAGGACCAGTTAAGTATGCTGACATCGTAGAATCATAGAATCATAGAATGGTTTGGGTTGGAAAGGACCTTAAAGATCATCGAGTTCCAACTCCCCTGCCATGGGCAGGGACACCCTCCACTAGACCAGGTTGCTCAAAGCCTCATCCAGCTGAGAGAAACCCCATGAGCCACACGGATGAAACAAAGAAAAGAGCAGTGGATTGCAGTTAGGGAGAAAATGTGTTATTAAACACAGTGTGTACCCCCCTGTTTTCAGATTTCTCTCACTGTCTGTGTGGTGGTGCCTGTAATGGAAAGGGATTTTCTGCTGAAAATGTAGAAAGAGCAAACTACAGCTGAGAAGAAACCCAGAATCCTCACCAACCCAGCACATTGCAAGGTTTCTCATAGTAATTCCCAGAAAAAAATGTGATAGGTTATAAATACGATTACAATGTGACAGAGATACACTCTCCAGAGGTAAAACGTGCTTTCTTATGAGCTATGATCTAGCCTTTTGCTGCCTCTCATGTATGGATATGTAAGACAGGGACACTTACAGAATGTTGTGCCTAGATTTGGTTCCATAAGGATGGAAATGTTGGGTAAGGGTCCTTGCAGCTTCAGGACAAGCATTTGTGCTTGCCCAGGCACAGTCTAACCTAAAGAAGATGGCTATTTTTCGATATATTATTCAGAAGTTGAAATGAATTGGACTTGAAAGGCACCCTTAGGTGCCCAAGAATGGATTTAAAAGCCTTGAGATAGCCTTCTATTTTAGAAATAAGTTATTTTTTTTCAAAAAGCCAGACTGAAGCTGGCCTTTGCTAGTTATTTGTAAGGAAAGCTGTTACTGTGGACTATTCATTATTTAGGAACACCTACAGATAACAGCCTGCATTATCAGTATGCAATCTATATTACACTATCTGCAGGGGTGGTAGAGAAAGGCACACACCTGAAAATCATGAACAAAAGAGCTGCAGAAACATTATCCCTTCAAGGCATGCTCAGGATTATCTTTAATTGCTTTATACTTCTAAGGGCTAGTTTAAACTAGAGAGGGATTGCTAACACTTCTGTTTCAGCAAAAGTTCTAAATGTAGATGCAGCTTTTACTGATAAAAATATGTTTCTTTGGATGTAGTATACATCAGCTTCCCACACAAAATAAGCTATATGAGAAAAGCCTGGGGTTTTTTTTGTTCAGAATTGCTGTGTCTACATTAGGACCTTTGGTGGTCTAGCAGTATCGTCACAAAAATCCCAAATGTCTATAGCTGACAATGTTGTGCCAGTAAAAGTTTCTAGGGCAGACCCAAAGCATAGTTACCATGGTGACAAAACAATTTGGAGTTATCTTTGTTACTGTACACATCTCAGCTCAGCTTAGTGTTCTGTTTGAGTGTTTCACTGCAATTTGGAAACATGAAGGCAGCTTAAACTGGAAACAGGCAAATGCATTTCCTAGGTGACAGCTCACATCCTGAGTATAAAAGCATTTTTTTGCCATTAACATATATCAGTTTCACAGATGAAAACACCTGCCATGTGAAAATAAATATCTCGAGCATCCTAAGCATTTCATTGTTCAACAGGAACAGCAAGAGAGATCATGTGTTACCTCCAGGACATATTCCAGACATCAACTCCTAATATTACTATTAAAGTAAACATGCAGCTTGAATTTAAATCAGTGTTAATACTTGAGGTAAATGAAATTAAAGGGATGTATCCAGAGTTTTTTATAAATAAAAACCAAGCATGATATTGTAAATGAAACTCAATCATTGCCATCTTCTGTCCCATGAGCATTTCTACAGCACTTGTTTATCTTAGTTATCAATATTTATTGTATTTACAATGAATATTGAGAATTACATGAGTTTAGAATTGTAAAAAAATGTCATAATTTTGACTGATAAAGTCTCTTTTGAAGATGTGATATATTCCAGAGTCATAATATTCTCCTGACTTCAGCTAAAGAGAAACTTTTTTACCACTGCCCCTGAACACACATACATGTTTCTCTTTGTGTATATACATGTTCAAAGAACAAATATGTTCCATCTAGTGTTGGGTGGTTTTCTACACAGCTGTGCAAAGTTAATATCCCATGTCCTTGATTACCTTAAGTGAAGGAAGGAACACCTAAAGGATGAATGGAGTTACCTAAAAGAAACAGTGTACCCTGCACTAAGTAAGAATGAGTTTGTGTAAATAATGAAAGATACGACAATGTGCCAAGGTAGTACAGAAAAAAGCTAATATGTAATGACATGGATGGACATGTGTTTGATAAATAAGATTGACACCAACTCAAACTTATCCTACATAATTTCATTAATGATCAAGCAGAATGTTATAACCAACAGTGCCAAAGACAGCATTCAGATCAAGCAAAATTAAAATGCTTGAGCAACCAAAACCAGACTGCATTAATAAATAATTACAAACTGTAACTATAGCAGACTCTGTGCTGTAGCATGATTGAGAAACAGGTTGTTATTTCTCAAGGGATTTTTTTCCCACTAAACAGTGATATAATTGGGAAGCATTGACTTGCTTTAGGGCTTTGTGCAAAAATGGCAAATCTTAGACACGTCGATAACTCCAAACCCTATTTTGAATCAAGAGTATTTCTTCAGTAATATGGTAATCCATTTGTTTTTTAAATATAGTGGAACAATTCTACAGCTGAACAAAGTGTTGAGAGTTTGAATAAACACAAGAATAACATCACAAAAAATACCAGAACAAATATGGATTACGCATGTAATTAAATACAGATAAGGGGATCTATTGTGGCTACAACATAAACAGGTGAAATCCAAAATTCAGTTGAAAAATGGACTGGTGAAATCCAAAGATTAAATAAGTATATAGGGCTTAGAAGTTTCATAGTTGCTTGTAAACCCAGGTTGGTCTCTTCCATGATAAAAGCCTAGACAGCCTTTTTGTTAATTCCATCAGGAAGCAAGATTTATCTTATATTTGCATAGAGCATGTAACCTTCTCCTAGCTATAGTTGCAATAAATATTTAAAAATTCTGGATAGTATTACAGTAAGGTTGAGGTATGAACAGAGGGAAAATAAAGACCTTGTTGAGTCTTTTTCAAAGAAGTACAATAGAACTGATGAGTGACAGATCAATAAACATAGCATAGACAAATACTGAGTCTAAGAAGCAAAGAAAATTTTTATAATTAACAATATTTGTATCAGTATTTATCTAATGTAGTGGGAAAATATCCAGAGAATGACAAAAATATGTAGATATAGAATAGTCACGAGAAAAATGCCATAAAATAATAATTAAAAAATACATTGCGCTAAATTTCAGACTGTATAGTTCACAAAGAAGTCAAAGCTACTGAAAACATTCAACGTGAAGCCACAGTTTGTGAATTAAACCTAGCATGTTTTCAAGTTAAGATCATGGAATCATGAAATCCGGAATCTCAATTAATATTTAAATGCACATTTAAAAAATATTAGCCATTCAAATTCCAGTTTATTCTATATAAGAAATCAGTAATGCCAAATCCTCTTTGTGAAATGTCTTACAAAATTTGACTTTTAAATTATAGATCATAATTATGAGGCTTTTTAGTCCTAAAACACTAAAAAAAAAAAAAAAAAAAAAGCACAATTGTTTCATTTACTATCACTATGGGGTTTGTTTTTTTTTTTTTTAATTTGTTTAGTCTATGTAATTGACGACAGCAGCAATATTAAAAAAAAATGTTTCTGATGTTGGTCTGGGAAACTGTTTTCAAGGTCATGCAAAGTGTAAATGCAATCCACTCTCCACATGATTACGCCAGTGAGACAATATCCAGTTCTTCACACTGGCAATTGTGAAGGTTCTCAAGCATGAACTATCATATTATTATCAATTCAAGTCCATTTGATAAACATTCATTTTTTCTAAAGTAAATAGTAGACTAAGATTCTCTCAACTTATTTCAGAGAATGTTTCTTAACTGTTAAAAAATAAGTAGGAAAGGTCACAGCCCAGATAGAAGCTATTAGCATTTTGCTGTTTATTGAGTTTTTATGCATGGTTTAAAATTGAATTACCACTGCATAGAGCTGAAATGCATTTATGCCCTTCAGGAAATTTTGTACATAAAAATTAAATGATATTATGAAATGCAGGGACAGTAGTACTAATGCTAAAGGGAAAGAAATATTGGTTGTGAGGTCTGATTGTATGTGTCTATGCTGTCCAGTTATTCCGTTTTGCAATAGTAATTTTTTCCGTAGAATGACAACTGTAACTGCAATCATAATGTTTCTTGTTTTGTTTGATTTGTCCTTTGTTAAGATTTCATGGGAACTTTTCAACAATTGACATGCTTACACAACGTTTGTTAAGGTTAATGGGTACTGCACTTCCAAGCTACTGCAAGAATAAACCCCTTAGTTTGCAAACTGTTTGTATCTAGATTGTAGATTATCAAACTAATATAGGTTGATATGGACAAATCAAGTTATATGACAAGTATTACAGCAGTAATATTTGGAAAATAAACTTATAAGAAATAGATCTATTTTTTTTTATGCTTTTTTTAGTATTTGTGAAGGAGGCTCAGCTGCAAACAAACTTATGGATTTCCACTTTTTTTTTCAAGGTTAGTTTAACAATGAGAAATTACCTCTATGGAATGGAAAAAAAATTCAGGTCCCATCAGAAATTCATACTCCTGAGATCTGTGCTGGCCATTATTCAGTTCTTTGGCTAACACAGAAAGTCTTAGTTTTGAAGATGAGAATGGGAGAATTTGTGATCAGCTGTCACTGTGGGCTGTACTGAAGCTACTATACACCAGTGGTATAAAAACCAGGTTTCTAAAATTAATTTTAATGAGGGAAAAAAAAAAAGAGGAAAAAATAATAGAACAATTATCTGGGTCCAGTTCGCATGCAGTACTCACAGAATGACTCATTTGAGGTAATAAGAATTTTTCTGAGAAAAGGCAAGGTAGGAGCAAATATAGAAACTGATTTTTCTTTATAACTTTCTTGAATTTGGTATAAATTTTATCTGAAAAAATGGACATCATTATTTTAACTCATCTACTGCCAAGTCTGCAAAAAGTCACAGCTTCTACTTGGATGACATAAGCATAATTTATTTCATGATTTGACATTTGTGAATCCTCTGAAAGTTGCAAAACATTGCTTCTCTAAAGAGCGAAGTTCAGACCCTGTAAGATGTTACAAATTAACCTGTAGTGTATTCAAGGCGTAACAGCTATTGGTTGCACTTTTTCAATAGGTTGAACTTTAAAAATGTCCAGCTAATCTACAAAAGATTTTACTCTGGATTTGCGAATTAATTTAAAAAAAAAGTCTGGAAAGCTGTTTTTATATTGTTTTTCTCTTAACTCATTGAAACAATTTTTTGACATTATATCCCAGCAGCACTTCTTTTTAAATGGATCAAATGCACCTTATGCATTATTGAAGAGAACATACTTTTGTCACTTTATAGTGCTGTCATTGGGGAATATGCAGAAGTGTTGTCTGACCTACATATCTTATTTTGTGATGGCAAAGGGGTTAAATTAAACTCTGTATTCTGTTTTCTCTTTCATCATTTTTCACGTTTCTGTCCTTGCATTCTACTCATATTATTTTGTCTTTAATGTCTCATTCCTTCTAGAAGAAAGTTCTAATAACAAATACAACACTGTTTGCTGGCTGCAAGACAGTAAACCATTTGACCGTGTCAGCCCATATTGGTTTAGTAATCTATGATCTAGGGAGAATCAGGTAGCAAATTGAGAAGTTTATTCTTGCAACAATGTGCAAGTGCAATTCCCATTAACCTGATATCCCATTCTTTCAAACAAAATGTCTTCCCATTAGGTCCATTGCTCGTAGAAGTCATAGCTTGTGACCTCCTTCTGACCTAGAACTAATTATCTAGAACAGGAAGAGTGGAGGTGGAGTAAACCTAGAACATATAATTAGAAACATCTTTATATGCATAAATAGTTCACAAGAAAATCAGTAATACATGGTGTTCATGGTTTTTATAGGCTTCATGGCATTGATAATGCTTTAATTTCCCATTTTCTTGTTTATGTCATCTCTAGGCAGAATCATAATGATGCGGATGCAAGCACTAGCAACTTTGAAGAACATGACACTATAATCTACCCTATATGAATATTTTAGATGCAGCAGCCACTAAAATACCCCACAAATCTTCTGCAGCTGCTGATTCTATTGGGGAGGCAGAAGTATTTCTCCCTTCCCCAGCTCCAACCCTACAAACAATTTAGTGTTTTGCGTTTATTCAAAATGTGATATTACTCATTGGCATGGAGGACATTTATGTATATACCCGATTCCTGCAGTGATCCACAGACAGTTATGGTTCAAAGTTGGACAGTAAGTAGTTCGGTAGGTTCTTGAAAAACATAATCTCATTCCAGTTTGTACTCTTTTGGGATCCAGATTTAAAACTCTGGATCAATTAGGAAATGAGAAAAAAGGCGTAAAACTTTGTTACAGTGTTTTCTCTACATCTCATTTTAAACATGGCTTGATGCATAGTGTATAATTGGACTTTCCAATTATCTTTTGCATTATGTCCATCGCAAAGCATTTTAATAACTAAACTAAGGGTGAAAAATTGTATCTACCACAAATTGTATCTACCACATAAGACATATAATGGAGAAAAAGATTGTGTGTTTATTTTTCATGGTCCAGCAATGAGCTCAGTAACTCTTCAATTGTCTGTTACCTTTATAAAATGAGAAGAGGAGAAATGTTTAACATCTTTCATATTTCTTAAGGCATTTCCCTCTCCATGCTGGTACCGACATTATTTTGTTTGAGCCAGGAGCTCTTCACTGCCTGGTGTCATGTCTGTAATTGGTGTGTGACGGTCTCACTTCAGTCCATGAAATTATTTACTTCTTAAGAAGCCCTTCACAAAAGTGACATCTCAGAGCATGTAGGACACTGAAGAACAGCAGTCTTAGGGAAACGGTACAAGTGACCAGGTACAAGACTGTCTGGCTGGCATGAGCAGGGACAGCAAAGTCCAGCCTCATGTTGTCACACACACAAGTAATTGAGAAATTGTGAGAACAGCTTCTGATACATCAAGCTATATCAGCAGAGATAACTATCCTTTGTTATCCAGGGCATCCATATCTGAACTATTTTTTTCAGCTGGCCTCAACTTCAATCTTCACAGGCTTTCAAGTTTATTTTGAATAATTCTAGGTGGAACTTTTTTTATTAAATTGGTTTGGCAATGCAAAATGTCTTCTGCTAGGAGATAATCCACATGTTAAAAGGAAAGACACAGATGTTCATTTTCTTGAAGGATGAAAAGCAGCAAAAATTCCCCAATGTTTTAGTATTGAAACATTCTGTATTGTCATTGTAAGAAAAATATTTCATTTTTTTTCTTTCTAAATGATTTTTGAAATGGAACTCCTATTTATACTTTAACAAACTACTTTTAAACACTCAGAATGTTTTCATTCTATGACAACAAAACTGTTTGATTCAGGAATGTTATTTTTCAGAGGAAAATTTAAAAATGTGTTATCAGGATAAAAAAAAAGATGTAATGGAATTTCCCAAGAAAAAGAAAACTCAAATTACTATGGTATATGCATCTTTTAAAGCTGAAACATTTATGTCAGTGCTTACTGATTGGAAGATTGAAAAAAGAAAGTGCTGATATTAGCTGGCATTATTTTTGGTATAGTTATAAAGCTGGGAGATGAGAATGGAATTCCTTCCCCAACTATTTAACAGAACAGAGAACAGTTACTCTGTAGACTAATATAGAGGAATATTCAATCCAGTAACAGTACTATTTCTTACATGTGATTTAATGTCAATGTTAAAAATGTAGTGGTTTTTTATGAGAATGACATTTCTGAGGAAAAAAGTAATATATAATTGACTCAGTTTGACATATCTGCAATTTATAAAAAGAATAATGATTAGGATCTGACATTTAAAAGATTTCCATACGTCAGTTCCAGGATTTTCAAAAATTATTCCTTTTTGTTTGTTTTAGCAACAAACTTGACTTTAAAAAGATCAGTTAGAGACAGCATCTTTCTTGAACATGTCATACTCTCATAACATTTACTGTGCCTATTTGCCTGTCTTCAAGTTCTTTCTGCTAATGCGTATGGGCCTTGTCCATGGCCATTGTGAATGATCTGCAAACTGAATTATCTAAATGTTACTGTTGTATTTAGGAATGATATAACCCAGACATCTTTCATGAATATGTAAGTGGACATGTAATAATAGCAAAGACAAAGCTATTTGAAAAGATACTCTTGTGACTTAAGTCTATTGTTGAATCACTTGTCACTCCTACATCTTCAAGAGTGGACTCTGTCCATCTTAATGTGAATTTGGAAGGGGCAGTAATTCTTAATACAATTTAAGCTTATCCCAATAAAGACTTTGTAAAATTATTCCAAAACCTTGAAATATAATTAGGAAATAAATGTGAAACAAGCATTGACTCTGCAGAGTAGGCATTTTCCTACGTGTAATGGGGACTACATTACGAACAAAATCCATAGCTTTTGCAGTACTTGATCTCTGGATATAAGTACCATAACTTGTAATGAAGTGACTATGCACTGGCAGCAGAGGGATTTCTGCACTAAACTAGGTTTAGAAGTTTGTACTTTTATTGAATGTCAGTATCACTGTAAGAAGTGTGAGTGAAATACCTTCTGAGACACAGCCTGACTCTCCTGCAATTGAACATGAAGTAGTAGATGAATTCAGAAACATTTCACTGAAATTCCTTTTCTTACATAGGATCTGTAATTTGATTGTTCTTCAGTAAGAGTCTTTCTTCACGCACAGTTACAGAACATTCCTTTACAAATAAGAGGATAGGGTTTGTAAATCCCTATTTACAAGAAGAGGCTAATGGGAAAGAGGATAATGTCCCGTCATTATTGCTTTTTGGGTTGGTTGATCAGCTGGATTGTTTTGCAAATCGTAGAATCATAGAATGGTTTGGGTTGGAAAGGACTTTAAAGATCATCGAGTTCCAACTCCCCTGCCATGGGCAGGGACACCCTCCACTAGACCAGGTTGCTCAAAGCCTCATCCAGCCTGGCCTTGAATACCTCCAGGGATGGGGCATACACGACTTCCCTGGGCAACCTGTTCCAGTGTCTCACCACCCTCACAGTGAAAAACTTCTTCCTAACGTCTAGTCTAAATCTACGCTTTTTCAGCTTATAACAATTACCCCTTGTCCTCTCACTACACTTCCTGATAAAGAGTGCCTCCCCATCTCTCCTGTAGGCCCCCTTCAGGTACTGGAAGGCTGCTATTAGGTCTCCTTGGAGCCTTCTTTTCTCCAGGCTGAACAACCCCAAGTCTTTCAGCCTGTCCTCATAGGGGAGGTGCTCCAGCCCTCTGATTAATTTCCTGGCTCTCCTCTGGACTCTCTCTGACAGGTCCAGGTATTTTTTATGTTGGGGGCCCCACATCTGAACACAGTACTCCAGATGGGGTGCCACGAGAGCAGAGTAGAGGGGGAGAATCACCTCCTTTGACCTGCTGCTAATGCATTAAGGAGATTTAGTGTATCCTAAGGTAGATATTATCTAGAGAATAATACCCCCAAATATTTTCTAGGATAAACAGGCTGTGCTGAGAAGAAGCAAAATAAAACCAAGAGTGGAGTGGCATGTGAAAGGCCTTAGAACATACTGTGTGACCAACTGCTGCTACTTCAGAAGGGTTGAGGTTTCCTGTTACTGACTACTCCTCTGTGGATGTCTTGGACATCTTAGGGAAAGAATGGTTCTACATACCAACTGTTACACAACTCAAATCTACCCTCAACTTCTATTGTCTGAAATAGAAGCCTAAACAGCAACCAAACAATAGATATTTGCTGGTAGTTACCTAATTTTAGAGTCCTTAATCAGTGAACCAACACATTCTTACATTCATAGCCTCTATCATTAGTATCTTCTGAGTCCTATGGAAATATAATGACACAGTTTTAATAGGAAAGGTCTGTTAAGGAGATGTAAAGGAGGAAGTAACAGGCTTCAAGAGGGGGACAAGGCTTCTTAAAGCAAAGCTTGCTAAGAGTCCAAAAGTGATGATAATTATTCATTAACTACTGTTTAGTACATACCCACTTGCATTCCATATTTAGTTGGACCAGATGTATGATATTCTTTCAATATCATCCAGATTGGGACCAATGGCCAAGGAGCACAAAGGTGGGGTTAGATTAGTATAGCATCCAAACGGAATGCAAAAATTAAAAATGGAAAAAAAAAAAAAAAAAAAAAAAAAAAAAGGCGGAGATTCAGGAAAATGGTCATCAGAATGAAAAAAAGAAAAAAAAAAAAAAAAAAAAAAAAGAAGGCTGAGATTCAGGAAACTGGTCATCAGAATGGGATGGTTTGAGGAAGAGAAAATAGCATCAGCAGAAAGTGGGGTATAACAGAAGTTGCTTGAGACAGATAACACAGAAACAAACTATAATGATCAAGTATCCAGTTTTTTTGAATCAAATCCTCACCTAGCAATGATCCAAACCGCAGTGTATAATACAACCATAAAACAGAGGACTATGTAGATCTCCATACATAACAACCCCTAAAGCACTTTCTTCAGTACATTTGGATTGCTTACTCTGAGCTTTGCTTTAATTCCAGGGCAGCCAAATGTGAAGTCAATTCATTCAAGATACACCACACAAGATTCATCCTCTACAAGATTCATTTTTCTGGTGAAATGCAGTAGTTTGTTGTTAATCTGCTTTGAGTAGTAACAAACAAAACAGCCTTGTTGCTGATTAAGAGCCATTCAATATTTTCTAAAAATATATGAAAAATATTTGCTAGTTCAGAATGGATTGGTTCTGAATTCAGAGATCAATAGTAAACAGGAAATCCATCATCCAACACATTAGCAAGCCTCTGCCTGGCTTTTTCAAGAGGTTTATGATTTAAAAATGACTGTGTTGCATTTACTGTGCATTCAGAATAGATTAAATTAGGCCACAAGCCTATAACATAAGAATTAGATAAACAATATGCCTTATTCCCATCCTTTTCACAATTATCAGGTGACAGATTTTCTCCTCTGACTAAAATATCTTCTTATAAAACATATCTGCTCATAAAACAAAGTTTGTTAGCATGATGGCATTTTGGGGGTTATTGTACGCATATGTGGAGCATTTATTATAATTAAATAAAATTATTTTTAAAGCTAAGAGCAACAGTGTCAGTAGAATGTAGTATTCTGTCTGTTAAGCTTAAGAGGGAGCAAGGCTAACGTTTGAGTTTTAAAGAATGCCCACACTCCTTGCAAAGACTTAAGCCATTATTTCCATATGTTATGGTATAAATTTGGTTACATACAATGTAGGTGAGGAAGGCTGACTTTCAGACAGAACAGAAGACCCAAATTCCATGAAAATCAAGAGAGGTTTTGTGTGCCTCGGTCTAAAGGAAGGCACTCACTTGGGTGACAAGATATCATTGTGAGCATATCACTTTAAAGATATTTCTTAGGTTTCTTGGATTTGTTTCTGCTTGATCTTTTGGTTTAGATTCCTCAGAGGACAGGAGAATCAGTTTTTTGCCTGATAGATGGCTTAACTGGTAACAGATGATCAATAAAGATTCAAGTGTGTTCCTAGGCTTCCAGATTTAGAGTCCAACAAAAGCTTGGGATGCTTGAATGCAGTAAATGACCAGTCTCGCAGTGCTTAAGGAGAGACAAATTGAATATAAGATGTGCCAAGAGACTTCAGAGCTTGGAGACATGGTGAGGCTTTGCAATCACTTTCCCTGTAGGAACTATGAGACAGCTTTTCAGGCAGATCTGAGGAACAAAATTCGTGTGTCTATACTGTGTATTAGTTTGATGCTCTTCATTCCTACATAGCATCCTGTGAAAAAGGTTTCAAAGAAAGCAAATACCAGCTGTGAACAACTCAGTCTCTTTCTCAGCACCACAGAAAAGAGTAACAAGCCCTAGATGCAGTATCTACATATTACTCTTGTAGTTCTGAGAAAAGATTGCTTTCTATGAAGAGCTGGGATTATAAAATTATACCAAAGTGTTACCTATCTATTCAAAAGGATTTAAAAAAATAATTAAAAATATTAACATTGACCCTGAACTACAGGAACACCGAATCAAGACTTAACAATACATTATTAAAGAACACAAAATTTTAATGTCTGTTCAGCTGTCTGGAATATATTGTTTGAATTGAAATAGAATTTCTCTAACTCTGCAGGAAGTTATGCACAACTCAGAATATATGCAGAATACTTCCCCCTCACTCACCTCCAAAGCATTTTAGTCTGTCAAATTAACTGAAAGAATTTGAATGATTTGATTTGGATTTCTGAATCAGTTTCCTGTCAGGATCATTTATCTAAAGCAAAAAGCAACTTTTTGTTCTCTGTGAAAATTACTGTTAAACTGAGAAATTATTAAACTTAGTGTTTGTCTTGTTACATTGGGTACATGTGACAAATCCTTAATTACTTGCAAGTAAGTCCTCCAGAACAAAACAAAATAGAAGAGGAAAGAAAGAAAATCAGGACATTAATTATATTCTATATGAATTCCAGGTTGTAGAATTTTGGTGCCCACCCTGTTGGTTAACTTGAAATGCATACAGACTACTAATGTGCTGATCGTTGTTTAGCATGACATTCTGTGGGAAATGAATACAGCTTACTATTTAGGCATTTGTGGCAGAATTCACCCCTTGAGAGAAAACCAGTGTTTTTAAATCAAGACAGCTTAGTACAGAGAAATGACAGTGGGGGAAAAAAAAAGAAAGAAAAAGTAAAAATCAAATCTTTCTCACTCAAGGCATTGGGCTGCAAAATTGAGGCCAAATATTAGTAACTCTCATGTCAACTATATTCTGATATGCATCAGTCCGTAAGTCTATTAGATATAAAATTATTTTCCATCCATTAGCTGCTATAATTCCTTTTGTGTGAAATATAGAAATATATCATGACGCACAAATTGTTTTCACAAGATTAGAAATAAAATTCAGTCCATCACTGCACTCTTCTTGCTTATGACTTTCATTTTTTGGCTAGTTGTGTACATGAATATTCTTCTCTCCTGGAGCATATATAATTCCATCCACTGTGTGAGTTCTAGATACAGCAGAGCTTAGCAACAAAGCTATTTTAGTATTTTGTGAGTTACAAAGAGTTTTAGTCATGTGTTTCTAGTTTTCTTATCCTTTGTACTACTCCTTTTCAAGCTGCAACAAAATCAGTAATAGGAACACAGATGAAAATTAAAAGTCCTTTTAGGAGGAAAGCTTAACTCAAGATTGGAGAACATAGGATCGTGGAATCATAGAATGGTTTGGGTTGGAAAGGACCTTAGAGATCATCAAGTTCCAGCCCCCCTGCCATGGTCAGGGTCACCTCCCACTAGACCAGGTTGCTCAAAGCCTCATCCAGCCTTGTTTTGAATACCTCCAGGGATGGGGCATCCACAGCTTCCCTGGGCAACCTGTTCCACTGTCTCACCACTCTCACAGTGAAAAATTTCTTCCTAATGTCTAGTCTAAATCTACCCTCTTTCAGCTTGTACCTGTTACCCCTTGTCCTCTCACTACACTGCCTGATAAACATGGACAAAGATAACTGAAGAGATGTTGTACAAAATGCCACAGAAGACCTCCAGAGATAGGAAATAGTCAACCTTCACATGTGAGGTAGAGCAAATGTAATTAAAACGTTTTTTGTCCTGTAGTATAATTACTTATCATGAACAAATCTAAGTTATCCCCAGAGACTATTCCATTACTTCATAAATCTGGAAACAACAAATTTGCCTATAACAATAAAACTAAAACCCCAGAATGAAACTAAAGAAATAACTACCCCTGTGAAGAACTGCAGTTTGCAGCATGCCCAACCTGAAATTATATGAAATCAATGTTATCACATCTTCTACTAATACACTACAAGACCCAAAGGAAGAATCATTGTCAGAAGGTCAAAGGAGAGCAAGTTAGTGCTAACCTACTGAGACAACATGTTAAAATTAGCAAGAGCTCAACTCTGTAAGTTGCTGAAGAAGTCATGTGTGATGTTAATTGTTTCAAGCTGCCTAGGAAGGTGATAAGATTGCTTATATATAAGAACCATTTATATCTGAGGGTTTCAGAAATGGTATTAAATAAGGAGTCTACGCGTACGTCAATGTGGTAGGTCAAGGCTTCCAAAGGCAGTCTCTTTGCAAAGGAAAATGAACAGGGAACACCAATGGCTGGACACATCGCATTTTGTTCTAACTTATTATTTCCTGAAGGGCTGTGTACATCCTCTTACAGCATTCATAATGCTCAGACAGACACAAGTTGGCACAGAAACAGCCACTGCTTTATTGCTACAGGTAGAGGTGTCACCTATTGATGCTAGAGTTGAACCTGGCAAAGACACCCTGGGAATCTCTGTGTCAGATTTATCCATGCAACAGCTCTTTGTACTCCTTCTCAGATTTCATCTCAGTGTTTGTGTGTAGCTTTTTACATGTCAATCTGGTAATGGCTAAGGCAGCAGTTTGAAGAACGGCAAAGCTTTTGTCTTTCTTTTTTTCCTTTTATTTCATTTTTTCTTCCTTAATAGTATTCTTTCACTGGTTCACCAGGTTCTTCCTGTCTTATCACGTCCTGTTAAAACTAGAATCAAAGCTACTATGAGTGGAATTTTCTTTAATTTTATGCTGCTGCTGTTATTGCTGCTGAAGCTAATAATAATTATAATTATAATAAAAATAAT
>NW_010138844.1:0-10135 GCF_000699245.1 Pterocles gutturalis
ATGGTCACACTCAAAGAGTTGTGGTCAACTTGTCGATGTCCAAGCGGAGACTGGTGATGAGTGGCGTTCTGCAGGAGTCAGTGTTAGGACCGACCCTGTTTAACATCTGTGGCGGTGACACGGACAGCAGGATTGAGTGCACTTTCAGCAAATTTGCCGATGACACCAAGCTGTGTGGTATGATCGACACACTGGAGGGAAGGGATACTATCCAGAGGGACCTTGACAGATTTGAGAGATGGGCATATGTGAACCTCATGAAGATCAACAAGGCCAAGTGCAAGGTCATGCACATGGGTTGAGGCAATCCCAAGCACAAATACAGGCTGGGCAGAGAATGGCTTGAGAGCAGCCCTGAGGAGAAGGATTTGGGGTTCTCAGTAGATGAAAAACTGAACATGACCCGGCAATGTGTGTTTGCAGCCCAGAAAGCCAACTATATCCTGGGCTGCATCAAAAGAAGCATGATCAGCAGGTCAAGGGAGGTGATTCTCCCCCTCTTCTCCTCTCTCATGCTACCTCACCTGGAGTACTGCATCCAGCTCTGGGGCCCCCAACATTAAAGGACATGGACCAATTGGAACAAGTCCAGAGGAGGGCCGTGAAGATGATCAGAGGGCTGGAGCACCTCCCCTATGAGGACAGGCTGAGAGAGTTGGGGTTGTTCAGCCTGGAGAAGGTTCTGGGGAGACCTTATTGCAGCCTTTCAGTACCTGAAGGGAGCTTACAAGAAAACTGGAGAGGGACTGTTTACAAGCACATGTGGTGATAGGACGAGGGGTAACAGTTTTAAACTGAAAGAAGGTAGACTTAGATTAGATATTAGGAAGAATTTTTTTTTATGATGAGGGTGTTGAGGCATTGGAACAGGTTGCCCAGGGAAGCTGTGGATGCCCCATCACTGGAGGTGCTCAAGGCCAGGCTGGGTGAGGCTTTGAGCAACCTGGGCTAGTGGGAGGTGTCCCTGCCCATGGCAGGGGGGGCGGAACTCGATGATCTTTAAGGTCCCTTCTAACCCAAACCATTCTATGATTCTATGATTCTACTTGCCCACTTCACCTCTGTCAAGTGCAAATCAATTTCTCTTGTATCGGTTTTGAACTCTTGGCCAAATGTCTTTAGCTTTCTAGATGATCTTTAAGGTCCTTTCCAACCCAAATCATTCTGTGATTCTTTGATTCTATGATTGCATTTAAATGGAATGGGAGGACATCCAACTGCACTTAGAAACCAATCAAGTTATTATTATTGCCTGTATTGTTAAGTGTGGAATAAAATTTATCAGCTAAACAGCCAAGTCTATCAACCTAGGGTATACCAATTTTATGATTTATTTAAGCTGGCAATACAAGATTTTCACAAGCTTACTGCTTAAGTCTATTATTCAGCAGTTCTAAGTACCCATAGTTTAAAGGCCAATGTATAAGTATAATGAATTAAGTTTGCTCTGTGCTAATTAGTTTCTTGCAACTACCAGACTTAAAAAAAACAGCTTTTAAGCAGCACTGTTTATCTGAATGGAGAAATAAAATGCAATAGTATCCAACAAATTCCATTTTGGAGCATAAGAAATTTGCTAGTTCAAGAAATTTCATAAATTAGGAGAGTTTTAAGTGAGAATGCTTGCCACAAACAATATTTGCCTCAACCACCTCTGCTAAGAGATACCAGCAGTCACTGTTTTTTCACATCTAGGAGACATGATTACAAAATTTGTAGACAAATGCCAGTCTTAGAAGTACAACTGCAAACTGGGAGACTACCTGTTATTAAAATAGGTTTCCTCATCCCGCATCATCTTAACACCTTCAAATAGGCTTAAATTTAATTAGCTTTCACATCACCACATTCCTCTCCGTCTTGTTATAAGGCAAAACAGACTAGCTGTGGAGACAACTCACTTTCTCAAATAATGATTTTGCGACCATATTATTCACAATGCTCATCACTGAGGAACAAGTTCTGTTTTGCTTAACACCTAGGATACAGAGGGAAGAAAATGTTGTGTCTGTTGCTTAGTTAGGAACGAAGCACTCAGACATATGAAAATATGATTTTGTTTATGGGCAATGTTACAGTTTCACTGGTTTTCTATCCTGAAAAGAACAAAAACATAAGTTGAACATTTCTACAGATTAAGAAGTTATTTTTTTTTCAGTCAGTAATTCTGCTTGTAGGACAGTCTAGTTGTAGATAAATTTAGAAGATTGACTATGATAAAACCAAAATAATTTGTTATTTTATGTGATGAAAAAAAAAATGCAGTGGAAAGCTATTTCAGAATGTAAACTTGAAAAATATACCTTTATCACTTTTTCAGAACATTTTTTCTTGAAATTTCACAATTCCAGGAGATATCTGCTCTAAAAACATCAGATTGTCTTTCATTCTTCTCTGAAAAAAAATTTCCTGCAACTCTACATCTACAGGAAAGAATATGATTTCCGTTGGATGTTACTGAGAAAGCCTGCAGCTTTCTGTGGTAAGGTATAAAAAGGCAAGAGTCTGATCTGCTGAACAGAATCACTGTGTCTTAACCATATAATTTTTAAGTATATATACATACTTATATAGGAATATACATATGTATATATACATAGATACATAAAAATATATTCCTTTTACTCGTCCACAGTAGCAGCTGAGCTATTCAGGTACCCTACCTGGTTAAAATCATCCTTCCTGAAAGTCAGCTTTTTTCTTTATTTTTTTTCTTTTTTTTCTTTTATTTTTTCCTCCTAATAAAACATTTTCCTGTGGTGTATTTATGCATTTACCTCTTTTCCTGAATTTTGTTGGATTGACCCAATTTCTGATTCTTTTTGCTTGCATTACTATGCAGATATTTGTTCCTTTCAGTGGGTTGTTATAGAATAGGTAATTTTGATGCTTGTGCCCCATTTTTGTAAGTGCTTAATGCTGTGTAATGGTTATGGATTATCTGTAGTTTTCAGGTAAGCACAAAAAATGACTACAGAATTATGCCTCTCTGGAGGTCAGAGATGCACAGATAGATGTGGAAGCCAAGGCACAAAGTTCCCAGTCCCCAGCTCCAGTTGTGCCTCCTCCCACAGTACAAAATTGTTTTAGTACAGATTTTCCCCGAAACATGGAGAACACTTTTGATGCCATGAAGGGAAGGTAGTATGTGATAATCACAGGCTATTTCAGCAGCAATGGGAAAAGGCTGGTATAGACTTGAGAAAATAGTCACTGATCACTCTAGATAGTACACTCTGCTTCCTACTGGTATGTATATTTTTTTTTTAAGCTTTCTACAAAGTATTGCATCAAAATAGTATTTTCCTCCTGCATCATTACCACCTGTTTTCCTTTCTAGTCTTTTCCCTCTTAGTCATTACCGATCTTTCCTTAACTTCTGTGGCACTTTCTTCTGGCCTTCGTTTCTTTTATTCATCAGATTTGTTTTATTTTGGTTATTTAATTTACATCTTTCCCTTTGCATCACTTCCCAAATTGTCACTTCTTGCTTGATAATTGAAAAGTTACTTTATTTGCACCAGGAAAAAAAGAGGGATTTTGAAGTTTTCACTAACAATTATCTGTCATGATTGAGGGCAAAATCCACACCAGAGACTTACAGCTAAATACATTAAGAGGTTTAGGCAGCAGAAATGTGACTTAGACTTACTTGTCTGTGTTAGCAAGTAATTCAGCACAATGGAGCAGACTGGTTGATCAAAGCAGCTGATGCTGAGTTCCTTATATTTAAGGTACGTGATTGATGTGTTTTACCATGGACTAGGTTTAGTTTGGTGTCTTGGACCAAATGTTATTATCCTGAATGTAGTCTGAAGCTGTTCAAAGGACTAATTAGTTCAGATCCTTTTGTCCCCACTGCAGGTTATAGTACATTTGGTACAAGCTGTAAGCAGAGCTTCCAATTTTCTTTGCTTCAAAAGAAATCTAATCCATGCACACCAAGACTATTTTGCAAACTAAACCAATGTATGATGATTGGGATTCAGTGCAAACCCACACTACCTCTCCCAGTTATATGGCGGTGCAGCCCCCTAGGCTCTGAACAGTAAACTGCACCACCACATTGCCCTGGAGTTGTCCATTCCTAGCTCAGTTTTCAGTCTTAAAATTATTATTTGTGTATGTCCCTAAAAGAACCGTTGGTCTTCTGAAGACTAAACAAGTTCAAGGACTATGTAAATCTTTTATCGTACCAGCTCATGGACGACAACCAGGTACCCATTCCTTGGGCAACTCCATCAGGCACTAGGCTAGAGAGTCATTCACCTCTTCTGTGTAGGCAAATAAATATTTAATTCCCCACTGTGACCGGGTAGTGACATGGTTCCTACAGGTGTGGCCAATGTTTTATCTCAGAACAGCCTCTGGGAGCAGCAGTTTGCCGTTCCACAGCCAGAGCAGGGAATAAGCAGAACTGAACCCAGACTGCCAACAGTTTTTTGGACAACAAATCTAATCACAGTGTTATTAGGAGAGGACCAGCACATGTCTTTTCTTTTTATTTTAAAATAAAAGGTTTGTTCCATTTCTTTTTGTCTTCCATCCAGTTTCTTTAAAAAAAAAAATTATGTCTACTTTACTAACATGATTTGAAGCCTGGACGAGTAGATGCACATCCTTCCAATCCTAAGCAAGGTGTTTAGCTTCTGGCTTGGTGAAATTAAAAACAGGCTTTGTGATTAGCGTTCCCCTCAGTATCAAGCTGCCTGTTCAATGTCGTGACTTTATATGGTGCTCTGCTCTCTGTGCAGGTTGCCCACTGCCCAGTCTGTACCACTTACATCCTGGGGGATGGTGTCCAGCTCATAAACACTTACATATGGATGCTTCATGTAATGTGGGGACAAGACACCAAAAGTGAAGTAATGAATTTCTCTGCTTCTTTGTAGGCAACCATAAAACATTGCAATGTCTAACTGACAGGTACATAATTTATAAAGTCTTGTTCTCTACCCTGAGTTAGGCTTCCTGTGCAAAGCATGGGCGACAGATGAGTAAGAGTGAGATTCAGAGAAATCAGCAAGCAGAAGGAGGGATAGTTTCAATGAAGTACCGTGGGACAGTAGTACACGTACAGCCTACACCTTAAAGGCATCTACTTTCATCAGTGAAAGTAAGCCTATAAGCTAGACCTGCCTCTTCCCTAAAATAATTAGAGCATGTTGCTAATTGGTGCCCAAATATCCAGTAATTAGAACACTCACCATTTAGGTGGATGAACCTTTAAAAACATACTCACATTTCTGAGTTGGAGAAAAAAAATTCACTCACAGACACTTTCAGGTCAGAAATGTTCCCTGACTTCTGACTGAATGGTTATTTCGGGATGAAGTGAATGACTTTCTCCTCTTGAAACTTTCCCAATTTGGATAATTGATTAAATAGCTAATGGACAAGGAACTTAAACGTGACCCCCTTCCTTCACAGAAGAGTGGATTAACATTGGTCTGTGGAGTCAATTGCTTGCTGTTTGGCTGAATAAATATTTAAAAGCAAATTGAACATTTTCAAGAGGGGAAAATGAAAAAGTTGTCTTGCCAAATAACAGGTATTTTCTGGTTAATGGGGACCTCCTGGGAGGCAGACAGTCTCAAATCTAATACTCTATAGGTCAGATGAAGCAGGGTTGTCGGTCTCACAAGAAAGAATTTCTGGTTTCAGAAAGTCTTGCTTCCTGCCTTTTTTTTTTCTTTTCTTTTTTTTTCCCCTTTTTTCTTTTGTTTCCCCCATTCATGTGTTGTCTGCGCTGGCAAGCGTGTTCTCAGAAAGTATATTAGTGCTCTCTGCAGGGAGAGACTGCTCCTTCTTGTGAGTGGATTCACACTCTGAGAACCTTGGCAGGGTCAGGGCTTGAGTGGCCTGGTGTGTCAAGACCTGGAGCTTGTACATACTGGGCTGCAGTTGTGTGAGAGCTGGAAAGTCTTAGTGGTATCTCAACTCGGCGTTGTCCAAAGTGGCAACTAAATCCGTTGATAGGCTTTATCTTTATACTTCATTTTAGTCTGTTAACAAGCAACACTTAAGAGACTTTAGAAATACATAGAGGTACTAATAATAGAAACCTTCAACGAATTTAATGTTTTATAAAAAGTGTTTAGAAGCCAGTCTGGGAAACTGAAGACCTCTCTCCTTTCACATAATAGATGTAGTGCAGTGAGCGATAATATAACTTGCCCACACTACTTCGCCACTTTGTCTCCATTTGTTGTCAGAAGGTGTTCAAGTTATGCAAAGGCATAAAATAAATTAATGTGCAAGGGAGTAGAAGAATGTGTTAGTTCATGGAATTGTGCTTCAGAAAAAAGTAGGTATCTGTCACTTTCCCATAGATACTCACTTTTTGACAGACGATTTAGTCAAAAAAAATCTTTACTGGTCCTTTGTTGCTCTTCCTATTTAAGATTTTCAAGTCTTTGTGTCAGAGACTTTTATCATGTTTGCTCCTGTATCCTCGAAAGCAGCTATGTACTTGAAAGCAACATGATAACTCAATCTAATCTAGCTTTTACACCTTACTTTACAAAGCAAACCCTTACATAGGTTTCTATAGCACTAAAAAAGCCTTGGTGAAGACCTTAAAAATCTGATTTATTCAATTTGAATTAGACACTCATACTTCCTAATACTCCTTGAGCCATTATCAAATCATAGATATGATTTCTGTGAAAGCCCTAATGTTTGTGGTAAGTCTTCTCTTGTATGGATAACGAAAGAGAACAAACCATTGAAATGTATTGCTCCCTCTTTTGACTGAAACCTTTCTGAAACGGGGGAGTTGAAAAGAGTATTAGAATTTCCCAGATAATTATTTTGTCAATGGCTGAAAATCTGCTGGTGGTAGGCAGGCAGGCAATAGGCTGTGTTTTCCTATTAACATTTTTTGGCCCCCCTCCAACACAAAGAAAAAGCGTTTTAATGCAAAAAAATTATCTAAATTGCAACAAATTGGAAAATATTGTTTTTCTAATTATAATGTGTAGTTTCGTAGTTGCACATATAATTCCTTTCAGATGATTAACCTGCAATTCCTTGATAGACCGGTTGTGAATTGGATTCTTCCCAGACTTACAGTCCAGTAACTAGAGTATATCTATTCCACAATATCTTAATTTTACAAATTATTCTCAGGTTTATGTCTCTTTCTGAGTTCTGGAAAGGCTAGCTTTTCTTTCTGAAACATAGATATGACAGATACACCATAGATAATGACATTGTTTCCTGTTAGAATCAAATCCTCAGCCACTGATCGGTTGCACATTAATACACCTGGGAAAGCTAACTTCAAATATTTGCATTTTGAAATCCCTGAGTTTTCTTTAAAGGCAGTGAGTGAAGCTATATATGTGCCTCTGACTGTGAAGTACTTAACTAATCTAAAAGGCAGCCTATCCCTTCAGTGTGAAGTCACTTAAAATTTTGGGTTTAAGTACAGATATGGCAATGTATTTTAATTTCTGTATTTTTTTTCCTTTTTTGGTCACTAATAATCTGCCTCTCATCTTCTGTATTTTCCCATCTTCTTTAGCTGTATGTTATCACTCAGACTCATGATCCTACTTGTAATAGTATAATCAACCCAAAGTTGCAAGCTTGGAGAGGTTCGAAATGTACTCATAGTCGGCATTTCTCCCACCTGACTTTAGCCACCAAAAACTAAGTTAACCTTCAAGGCTTCCTGTGTAGTTGGGAGAGAGAAAAAAACATCTCCAGAAAGCAAGTCGCTATGCTTTCTGGATATCTCTCTTAGGATGGGATGAATTACGCTGTAAAAGTACTTGTACTTTTTTTTTTTCCTCCCTCTGTAAAGGAGCTTCAGTGAGTACCATGGAGAGTATGTCTAACTTTTCTAAGGATATGACTGTATTATTTACAACTATAAATTGTTTTTATACAGGACTTCCAGTTTCCAGTACCATCACCTGTGTTTGACTTGGGTAATGTGTAGAGAACAGGAAAGGAGCAAACGGAGCTTGCTGTGCTGCCCCTGCGGTTGGGAAAGCAGAGGAGTATGGTGCAGAGATATTTGAGCTGGCAGCACAGAAGCCATCGTGGGGCTAGGAGCAGCACAGCTGTGTTCATGCAACGCCGCACACTGAGTTAAGAAACGCTGCTGAAACCAGTTTAGTTCACTGGCACAATACCTGAATTTAAATGAAATTTGTTTATAGCAAATAGACCAGTAGAATAGTCTATATATTTAGTGAGTTTTTTTCAGTTTACGACTTTCTTCCAGTTTCTTACTTGGTTTTGGACAAATCACAAAAATTCATCAAGCTTAGAGACATCTTGTACCAGACATTTTCTTTTACAGAATATATGCTCTCCTGAGAAGCAATACAATAGTTTCTTTCGTCCTACCATTCTGTATATATGTACATCTATATTAGGAAATATTCCAATCAGGGGAAAAGTGAGAACATCCTGATACTCATTTCTGGAGGAGTAGTAGTAATGCAACTTAATTTAATTACAGAAAAGTCCTTTCATTAATTTATGTGAATGAATACAAGACAAATGCTAGTAGATGAGTGCATACCATTAATTACTGCTAAAATGAAAGGATGCACAACCTAAATTTGTCAATAAATGCTCACAGCACTATTCCAAAGAAGACTTTCTGAAGCTGTTCATGACATATCAATACCTTTTTTAGAACTGCAAGGCTATGGAGGATAAAACTGCAATCTTCTCTGAATGCCTGCAAAGCAAGTCTGACTTTCTGCATGGTTATTATAATTTTGCCAGCTGAATGGATGCCCTTTAAATTTGACCCTGTAATATTAGTGCTACTTAGTGTTTTTAAGAAGAATTATTTAGACTGGGTAGAATCAAATTTGTCTTTGCCAAAGGCAAGGTCTTTTACATTGGGATGGAGGTTGCTCCTCATTTTGATTTACTACTCTTTTCACAAGGATTGTTTATGTTGTTTCGCCTAAAAGAAATTAAAATCTATGAGTAAGGAAATCCTAAACCAATGAAATGTAGGTCTCAATAACTTTATCAATGGTATTCTCAGCAGAGATGAGTTGGGAGTTGATCTGCTGAGAGGGAATCACAAGTACCCCTTCCCATGACCTGCCAGAACAGCATGAGCATTTGAACTTTTTCTACTTCCCTAACTTGACTTTGCTCCAAGAGAAGAGCATGGAGGCAAGAAGTTTGAGATACAGCTCTGTCTTCTTGGAGCAGAAGGTTGACTTGAGTTCTTTCTTATATATACACAGGTGCCGTACTGGACTTTTGGGTTAAATGTAACCAAAAAAGGGAACTAATACTGGTTTTATAGCAGCAATATCTTTACATTCACTTCACTCTTACAAATTCACTGCTTAATTTCCCCACAGTTTACGGGCACATGAAAAGGCTGATAACCACTAATCTCATTATTTTATGATAATGTGCTGTGAATTTTTTATCTGAATGCTCTAACTTAGAGAATTACAGCATTGCATGAAAACCTCAAATGCCATCAGTTGGGAAAAAAAAGAGAAAGCTAGGAACATGGACAGTAAACTCCTATACTTTGGTGATCATGTACTTAGGCAGGTTGTACTACTGACATCAGTGTGACTGCTCACCGTCAGGAATGTAAATCAAAGTGAGTCATCAGCATAGAAACCTCTAATGTATAATTATAATCTTTTGCAAAGTAGCACTCCCCTTTGACTGCTTATCTTAATACCGAAAGTTAAACCTTACACCTGAATCTTTGGCTAGTCTGTGTGTCTTTCTGTTATGGGACAGGGCGTAGGGAATTGATGATGCTGACTCATTATGATTTGATGGCATGAGCTGCAGCTTTCCCAGAGCAGCTGCTTTTTCTGACAAACATAATGCTCTACACTAGGCCTTGGATTTTCTGCATATTTTCCTTGCTCGTTAGGTCTTGCTCTTTGTATATTACTGCTTCAATCCATTGTACTTATTCTATTGTATGTTCCCAGATGGTCAAGTATTTTCATCTTCATTACATTTTGTGTTTGCAGAAGTTGCTGAAAGTCTTGATCAGCATGAGTGGATGCAGGTTTGAAATATAATTTAAGAAAATAATGGGAGAAAGGGGTCTGAGTCATTGGGTGCTCAACTGCAACAAAAATAGCGGAGGGGCAGAATCACAGAATCACAGAATCAC
>NW_010138845.1:0-32126 GCF_000699245.1 Pterocles gutturalis
GACTGGGAGGGAGGTGTGGTCACCGTTGCAATGGCAACTTCCGTGCCACGTCAGTCAGCCTCTCATGGGAGAGCTGGCAGCAGGATTCAGGTTACGCTGCTGTCTCGGGGTTTTCCTGTCGAAGGAATCTCCCAAAAAACCCCCCTGTGCCTCGTGATCAGTCGGTCTGTCGGAGCTGGGTCGTCTCCGAAGCAACTGATCTCAGAGACTGAGAATGAGCTACAAAACAAACAAATCCAGGGAACAGCTATACTGAATGTGGTAGATCAAAGTTAATGGTCTCCTTGTTTTAGATTAAAAAAAAATAGCATGACACAGTATTGACTGAAAAGACAAAATCTCATATTTTGATTAATATTAAAATAATAAAAAACACCCTTGATATGTAAAAGGCTTTATACAAGAAAAAATAACATAGAAATATTTACAGAAAAAAAAGGGTGAACTTTAATGCTCTTAAAGATAACTTTTAAAATAATTTTTTTTTAGTTATTTTTAACAAATTTATGAGGGAAAACATGGAACAGCTAATGAACTCCCTGTCAATTGCTCTTTTTACATTAGTAGTATAATAGAAAAAAATTATCTAATCCTTTTCCCTGTTAATAATTCTGTCCTGTTTTACAGTTCCAGGATCAGATGGTAAATGGTTGTCTATGGAGAACCATTAATAATGGCAGATCCTACTGAATTTTTATCCGGTAATGTGATGTAATCCATCAGTGGCATCAAATGCTTCACGGAAACATCTCATGAAAATATCTCATTAAAACATAGGAAATGATTTTTCAGAAAATTGTCATTTTACTCCTGATATAACAATCCTGAACTTCAAGTGAGATATACAGAATACCTCAAAAGCTGAGCCTGGGAACCAAAATTATTAATTCTGCTACATACTAAAAATCACAAACTTGACAGAAGCAGTCTTTTTATGGATTTCTATAATTTTTCATGTTGTTCCTTCGTAGTATCCAAGTGCTAATGACTCTCTCCCTCTGTTCCACAGGGACTAACTATCCCTTCCTTTTAAGTGCTCTGACTCAGTAACATAATCATGTTATAAATAGAATAACGGCGTTTAATGCATTTTCAGTTTAAATGTCCTGTTTCTTATCTTACCTGCTTGAGAGTTTGTTCTTTTACATCTCTACTAGGTGTTATAAAAGCCTTTCCCAATGAACCCTGCCCCTCATTTCTCTTTAGGTTAGAAGCTGGTCAATCTGAAACCTCTCTATGATCAGAGATCTAGATGGTAGCAGACTGAATGACACATTGGCAATGACTTTCTCTTTCCAGTGACTAATTTTCTAAAAGTAACTCTTTAGTTTTATATAAAAAAGTTATGTGAAAAGGGTGAGGCCCAAGTTAGTTTTCTGGCTATGTTTTTATAGTTATAATAATTTCCTTTTTAAATTAAAAACTATTTTTCCTCAAAGCAGAGTACTGAAATTGTGCCATTGAGGTCAGCATCTTGCAGAGACCACTTTGTAAACACATTTCAACACTCTATAAAAGAGTAGCAGATATGGTTCATCACACTGACATTTCATGTAAAGGGAGAGAAATAAACATCCGGGAGAATGTTTTTGTTTCTCCCACCTAATAACTTACAAAAACTGACTGTGATTAGGATGTCAGATTTGGTGAGATCATACCCTGAGTGGGTAGTATACCTGGAGAAAAGCAGCCCTGACAAATTTTGTACCTGAAAGTTAGATGCCAGGTCTAATTTATAAAAGAGATTGAAGAGAAGTATGATCCACTGAAACTGGAAAATATGATTACAGATCTGTTTCCAAATTGCTATGCTGATTTAGGCAAGCCATACATTATCTCTACAGTTCCATTTCTCTATTACTAATTGAGGGATTAGCCTTAATAGGGAGGATTTGCGTTAGTCTGGTCTTTAAACTTGTAATGCATAAAAGAAGTGCAATAACTATTAATTCTTTATTCTCTCTTCCTATAATTTTCATGACTTTTTTCCTTGCTTCTTTGTTTTAAGGCCATTCAAAAAAGTCTTGTACGTCAACATCTAGGCTTCTCTTTTCTATCTATTTGAAACAACAGCTGGTCCACTTTTGTCTTTATGTTTCTGTTAACATAATTAATTTTTTACATTTTTCCCATACTCCAGATAGAGAACCCAACCTGTCACTTACTGATTCAGAACAAAGGAAATCCATTCAGTTCTTACTTGGTTATGAAATAGAGACAGCACTGTTCATCCAATATACTGATGCTAAGCTTTTCCAGTTTTAGTTCCAGCTCAGATGTTGTAACTTCTGTATTCATACTTCCATATTTAACTTCCACGTTCTTTTCAGTAGTCCCTCTGCCTTCATCCCAGACTGGATGTTTTCTCAGTGCTTTTTTTTTTAATACTTTAGCATGTTATTAAAATAATTTATTCCACTGTTTTTAAATGCATCTTTCCTCAACTGTTTCAATTATGATAGCACTTCTATTGTACTGAGTTGCTACTGTAATATAATTTTTTTTTTTTTAATTGTAGACCAGTGCATCTAATTTTAGTTTCAAATTGCGCCTTGTAACATTGCTTCTGAAGGGAACTGCCACGTCCTGTTTTTTCTTCCTCGTATGAAGCCCACATTGACAGAGACCTGCCTGTTGCCAGTATGTATGTCAAGTTTATTTTGGCCCTTATGCCTTATTCTCTCGGTTAGCAGATGATCCTGTCCTGTGTTCGCTCTCACAGTTACTTGTATATCATTCCTATTTGTCTTAGAGCTTTGGTCCTCCTTTACTTGTTTTCAGCACAGGTTTTCATCACTGGCTTTCTATATTAGGAATGCCTATAGAATATATCAATAAACACTTCTTTAATGCACGATGTTGATTTCAATTAGATCTGTCATATGACTCTTTTCTCCTTACAGTGCAGAAAATATTGTAGTATCTTATCAGCATGTCTTGCAACAAGGCTGTAGCTGCTCATGAAATAGAGATGCCTCAAAGTGCCACATTACTCATCAATTTTCAGAAGGTTTCATCTCTCATTTAACGCCTTCCCTTCCTTTAGACAATTTGAGGGTAAAACATCAATTCCTCTGTTAAGTGTATGTCTTTATTTTGTGATAAATCTTTGTGATTTATTGTCTTTTAAAAATACTTCTGGCCATTCTTATATGTAATAACTTGATGCTGGAAGTTGTGAGTTTACTTTTAAAGGAAAGGGGAAAGTGCATTCATTTTTGTTAGTTCATGTTGGTTTTCTTCCTGTAGCAAGAATCTTATCCACAACTTCCATCTTTCAAGGCTTTCATACTAGAGAATTGCCATAGAGATTACGAAAAAGGAATTCACTAATATACTCCAAAATGCAAATGTTGTATTTAATCTAAATTACAGTTCAATAGAAATATGTGAGAAACAGCCAATAAACATTTATGTTTAAGATCTTTATTAAATTTACTTTGTAACATTGTTGGAAACATGAACTGTTTGTTCTGAAATAACTTCAAAACGGTATTTCTACCTCAGCAGTGTGATATCTGTGTATTAATAATAAATATAAGGTATGTTTTTTGTATGCATTATGAAATACTGTGAGGAGGAGGAGGAGGTTTGATGTAGTTATGTCAGATTGTTTGCATTCTGTGGGAATGACATGAGGAACAAAGGTAAGAAGTGTCTGTTATTTAACAAGTCAAACTTGCAGGGGCCAGTGGAGCTGACAAACATCGAAGAAAGCATTTTTTTTGCAATTTATAAGGATTAGAATACTCATTTCCTCTGCAATTGTAGCTCACACAAGACACGTAAACAAACTAAGCTGCAGTTTTACTGAATATTTCTGAGGTTGTTAGTGTACACAGTAAAAGTGTGTTTTTTGGGGGATTAAGTGTTTGAGGTGAAATTAGTGACACTGCTCTGCTTAAGTGTCATGAAAAAAGATATAATAATCCAACATTTGACACAACAAAATGTGTGTAGTGTAATTTTCTCTCTCAAAATAGTCATAAGGGAATGAATCATGGCTTAATAGTCAAAATGTGGCCCTGAATGGTTAAATGTTAACTGCAGACAACAGATGTCTTGCTATGATAATTATAATTTCTATTAGAAAAAAGTAGGATTATAAAATTCAAACATGGAATACCATAAAATAATTTCTAAACCTAAAAATTCTTGGAGTGTATGCTATGACAGGTGTAAAAAAAAAAAAAAAATAAAGGAACATCATATCTGTCAAGAAAATGCCTTTCTTAACAAATAAATCACCATCCTTCACGTCTGCAGGTCCATGGATATTATTTTACAGACTAAGACAATACTGAACTGTTGACAGAGTTAAGAACAAGAGTGTCAAAGGAATGAAAATTAATTTTAAATATATTTTTCACTTTTTAATTAAAAATCTCTATAACAAATATTCTTTTGGTTCATTTCTTATTACATTACTCTTAAAGAATGATTTACCTTCTGGGGACATAAAGATTTTCCATTATTTCTTTTAGCGCAAGGGAAATGTATCTAATGAAACAAGACCCCTCACTTTTAAAATTTAACTAACATGATGAATAAATAAATCTTTAATATATCTTGAGATTACAGCTTATACTTTATGATAATTATCAACAATACTGTTACTATTGACAATTAGGTACCAATCTCAATTTATAGGGTTGTCACAGGCCATATGCATCCTATCAGTTGATTAAAAAGGCTTAACAGACTTCCATGTGGCTCTCATCCTCCAAAACTCCACAACAACAGGGAAAATCTTACTTATTTTTCATTAAAACAGTTGAACCTAAAGTCATTACAATTTAATCCTGATCAATGTTAAAAGGACAAATTTTAAATGCATCTTATTAGCTTTAATTATGTCAGTTGACTTTCCTGCAATTACAAAAGAAAGATGGATAAAGATTTCAAAATGCTTTATTTCTATTATCTAACAAATAATGTGAAAGTAATAAGAAATACTGACATGTTTTATGCAGACCTCAAGAGCGTTCTATGAAAATGAGAAAAAAAGAGGAAAAAATGTTGCAAAATGGAAATGAATTTGAGGATTTGATTGCTTCTAAGATATTTTAGGGATAGTGCTCTTCAATGTTTTTATAAATTATCTCGACACAGGAATCAAATGTACGTGAAGTTTGCCCACGACACTAAGCCATGAGGAGCTCTGGACTCTGAGGGTAGAGAGGCCTTACAGAGAGAACTAGATAGGCTAGAGAGCTGGGCAATCACCAACCATATGAAATTTAACAAAAGAAAGTGCTACATTCTGTAGCTGGGACAGGGTAATCCTGGTTGTATGTACAAACCAGGAGACGAGAGGCCTGAGAGAAGCCCTGCGGAGAGAGATCCAGGAGTTCAGGTTGACGGCAAGTTAGAATCAGAATGATAGAATGTTTAGGGTTGGAAAGGACCTTAAGGACCATTGAGTTCCAACCCCCCTGCCATGGGCAGGGACACCTTCCACTAGACCAGGGTGCTCAAAGCCTCCCTAGACCAGGTTGCTCAAAGCCTCCTCCAACCTGGCCTTGAACACCTCCAGGGTTGGGGCACCCACAACTTCCCTGGGCAACCTCTTCCAGTGCCTCACCACCCTCACAGTGAAAAATTTCTTCCTAATATCTAATCTAAATCTGCCCTCTTCCAGCTTATAACCATTACTCCTTGTCCTGTCACTACACTCCCTGATAGTGTTTCACCATCTCTCCTCTAGGTTCCCTTTACGTACTGGAAGGCCACTATAAGGTCTCCTCAGAGCCTTCTTTTCTCCAGGCTGAACAACCCTAGCTGTCTCAACCTGTCCTCATAGGGGAGGTGCTCCAGCCCTCTGACCATCTTCGTGGCTCTCCTCTGGACTCACTCTAACACTACCATGTTTTTTTTATGTTGGGGGCCCCACATCTGAACGCAGTACTCCAGTTGAATGTGAGTCAACAGCGTGCACTGGCAGCAAAAAGCGTCAGCCATGTCCTGGAGTACATCAAGCACAGCATCGCTAGCCAGTCGAGGGAGGTGATTGTCCCACTCTACGCTGCATTGGTGCAGCCCCACCTTGAGTACTGTGTGCAGTTTTGGGCGACTCAGTATAAGAAGGACATCAGACTACTAGAGTGTGTCCAGAGGAAGGCTACTGAGACAGTGAAAGGTCTCAAGGGCAAGACTTACAAGGAGTGGCTGAGGTCACTTGGTTTGTTCAGCTTGGGGAATAAAAGTCTGAGGGGTGCCCTCATCACAGTCTACAACCTCCTCAAGAGTGGCAGTGGAGGGAGAGGTGCTGATCTCCTCTCTGACGACCAGTGATAGGACATGAGGAAATGGAACGAAGCTGAGTCAGGGGAAGTTCAGATTGGGCATTAGAAAAAGGTTCTTCACTGAGAGGGTGGTTGGTCATTGGAACAGGGTCCTTAGGGAAGTCATCACAACACCAAGTCTATCAGAGTTCAAGGAGTATCTGGATGATACTATTAGTCAGGTAGCCCTTCAAGGAGTAGGGGATTGGACTTGGTGATCCACTTCCACCTCAGATATTCTGATTCTGTGATATGCTAGGTAGAACCTTAAAGAAGATCAACAAGTACAATATTCTTTTGGCATCTTATCAAATTATAAGATATATAGGCCCAGCCGTCTTCTGAAAATATTTAATGGAGAAAGGTGCTAAATAAATGTTATGAATTTGCTACCCCATTACCAGGTAGCCCTTGTTTCTTTGTTTGTTTAAATAACAGAAACACGTTATTATTAATAAGTATAGCAGGCAAACAGATTACAATCTTAACCAAGAGTAAAGGTCAAAACATCTTAGACTAGAATTGCCAGACAGAAGAATGAAGCAGTTTAGGATAATGATTTGTGGAACAAATCCAGTCAGCCTCTGAGTAAAACCTGGAAAACCTCATACAAAAACAACTATTACAATATTGTATAAAGGAAAATTATGGCAAAGATCTGGGTTGAGAGAATTTGATAAGTAATGCATGCTGAGGAAAAAAAAAAATATTGGAATTCACTTCCACAAAAAGTTTGAATTTTCAAAGTAGTCATAATTAAACTTCACAGAACTGTGAAAGTTAATAGACGGTACACTCTGGCAAGAAAGCCAGGCTTCCTCAACAATTAACTCCCTTACTGTAGATTAAAAACATTTAGGGCTAGCTCTGCAGAAGGTCTTCAGCTCCATGTACTAGCAAAGACATTCCTCTGGGAATGCCTCTGAGGATAAAACTGCCTATCTAACTTCAGTGCTTTAACATAGGTAGAATCTCACTCTGAAGGCTTTCTATGATAAGTACCTCTTTTCAGGTAAGGCCACCTGGGCCCTTGCATTCTGACCACTGTGATTATAAAAATCAGATTCAAATTAGGTGCCTAGATTAAGTGGCCTGTCTCTCACTTCATAAGGTTTAATAAATTCTGCAGTCCTGATTTATCTACCAGGCTTCACAAACATGTGCTCAAAACAAAGTGATTAAGGTCTGTGGTTTTATCTCTCAGCTTCATCAAATCACTGTTTACCTGTGGTCCCACCTTTTGCTCTCAGAGCATTACTTGTGCTACTCATACCAGTTAGACCCACTTCCTTTACTTTGTGACCTTCAGTCCCATTCCCTTATTCAATTTTAACCTCCACTTTCTAGCATTTTCCTATAATTCAGCTTTAATTTTAATGTAATCCTTACTCAGCCAGCTCCTCCCTTTGTTTCATGTCAGGTCATATGCTGGGGACACCATGATGGTAGCTTGCAGCTTGCTGCTTAGTGGTTGCCCTTATCCAACAAAGCAGGAAATATGAGATGTTTATAGACTTAAAAAGTAATTCTATCTAGTCCAAGCTTCTGGGCAATAGACAATTATAACAACCTTATTATTTAAGTATGTACTAATTATATACCTTGAAATAACAGGAATTACACAAATATTGCATATTATCTTTGGTTTCATAAACAGAAAAAATATGTCACAGAATGTGTAATGAGTAAGCTGTTTAGAAAAGTGCAGTATAAATCATGTGCTTGTATAAAGCAAATAATATGCTTTAACGTTTAGATTCTACAGAGACTGTGCTATAGAAATATTGAAGAGACATTAAAATGCAGGACTGGAATAAAACATCAAAACAAAGGTGACAGGATGCATATGTCATTTTATGTGCCTGATGCAGTGTCTTTTATAGAATCAAAAGACCTTTATGAAAAGCAAAAGATTTGACATGATTAATTTTAATTGTTTTTCCAGCTAAGGATTATCTCAGAATTATATGGGGCACTATCATAGTTTTTCTCAGAGGAGAGAACATATTTCTTTTTGTGGGGAGACCTAGAATTCTCCCAGTATTGCTTATTCCTTCATCCCTTTTAAAATTATTCAGATTTCATTTGCACCAGTTTTCAGAGAGTTCATACTAACTTTTTCTTCCAAGTTTATTCTCCTTCCCGCTCCCCTCTCTGTTTTTCGTCAAACCTGTCAACTTTCATTTGATTTTGCTTTTTTAGGCTGATAATCTGTTCTGTCTGCCACAATTAAAACTGTGGGAACTTCTACCATAGAGTTGAATATCCCTAGACACATTATCATTTTAAAAGCCCTCAGGGACTACATGATAAATATAGCATGGTTGCATCAAATAAGAATGACCGGAAGAAGCTTTTCTCCTGAAATCTTTAATAAAATTGAGAGAGTGTTTGTGTGCGTGTATGCATATGTGTGCACACGTACATACATATGCATGTCCGTTAAAAGTACTGAAGGCAGTATTTAGCCCTGCCCTAATAAGAGCTCTCTCTGTGCACCTCAGTTTTAAAACTTAACTTTAACCTTGTGTCTGCAAGCAGCTGCGGAATAAATTCCAGATAATTTAAATACCTAACACCTCATTTTAGAGGCATTCAAGGATTCATCAAATGATAACATGTAGCTCTGTCAGTGGCCTGATGAGTGATCTAAAGTAAACTGCTTTGCTGCTCTGTGTCTACATTTCTCTATTTTAAAAACAGGATTCATGATTCCTCTGTCCTTCACAATGTTCTTTAAGTTCTGTGGAGCAACTAGATGCTGAACAGCTTTTATTAACTGCAAAAGAAGAAAACATCAAAATGGCAAGCAATTTGAGGGCTGCTGGACATGATTTGCATGCTTTTTTGGTGTTTTTGATTTTTAAAACTGTAGGAAAAGACAGTAATCTAATAAACATGAGTTGTAGTATAGTCACAAAAGGAAATGTGGTATGAATGTGTTCATTCATTTCATTACTAGTATTATGTTTATTTGATGAAATTTAATTGATTTGTGGTATTCATGATCACAAATTAAAACAAAGATTCAAATTAGATTTAACTTAAAGTAAGTGGCTAAGAATGAGTTTATCAGTGAAGTAAACAATTTGGAACACAAGCCTGAAAACACGCCATCTACTAATGAATCTAAGACTTACTACTGCATAACTTCATAAAGAACATTTACATTTCTCTCTGAAGTAGAGGATAGAGATGGAGTTAGTGTTAGAGATGTATCTCATCTATGCTGGCTTCATCTATGTTCTTTTCATTATTAATAGCTATCTTTCCAGTAAAAATGGTTTTAAATGGAAAAATATAGTGCCTTAAACAAAGAGAAGTGATCAGACAGTAATTTCTGTGTACTGCACAATGTATTTATTTATTTGTGTGCGGGGCTGTATATTTGAGTACAGTATTGATTCAGCATGCAATATTATTTAAAACATGGTATAACTGGACTGCCTGTAAAATACTTGTTTGAAGTATTCTGTAAATTGTCTGTGAAATTTAACAAATTTATCAAACCATGTAAGGACTGTAGCAAGGAAAAGCAAATAATAATATTGCTCTCCCCTGTCGCTACTTTCAGTGACAATGCTGTTACCTGTGTCACAGGGCAAATAGCACTGTGCAGTTAAGTGAGACCTTAGCTACATCTACCCAGCATTTAACTTACTAGATGATTCTGGTATGCAGTGGGAAAACAAAAGAAACACAGATAAAGGAAGCCTTACTGATGAGCTCTGGATTATGTGTGACCTCCTCTAATGGTTTAAGTGTGCATGGAAAAGAAACAAGGAAACACAGAGGAAATAACTTTATGCCCTTTTAACACATTTGGGGCAGGAAGCCAGAATGTGATAGCAAACCAGGTAATGACCATTAGATGGCATTGGATACGTGGAAAGCCAAAGAGATTGGCCTGAGGCTACTGGCAGTTCATGCTGACCATTCAAATTAGAAAGCTCTATGTATGAAAAAGGTGCAAAGCATTTGACACTGTCCCACACGACATCCTTGTCTTTAAACTGAAGAGGCATGGATTTGATACATGGACTGTTCAGTGGATGAAGAATTGATTGGATGGTTGCAGTCAAACTCTTGTGGTCAGCGGTTCAATGACCAAGTGGAGACCAGTGACGAGTGACGTTCCACAGGGGTTGGTACTGGGACAGATGTTGTTTAGCATCTTTGTCGCGGACGTGGACAGTGGGACTGAGTGCTCCCTCAGCAAGTTTGCCGATGACACCAAGCTGCGTGGCACGGTTGACAAACTGGAGGGAAGCGATGCCATCCAGAGGGAGCTTGACAAGCTTGAGAGGTGGGCCCATGCAAACCTCATGAAGTTCAACAAGGCCTAGTGCAAGGTCCTGCACATGGGTCAAGGCAATTGCAAGCACAAATACAGGCTGGGAGGAGAATGGATTGATAGGAGCCCTGAGAAGGACTTGGGGGTGTTGATTGATGAGAAGCTGAACATGAGATAGCAATGTGTGTTCACAGCACAGAAAGCCAACTGAGTCCTGGGCTACATGAAAAGAAGCATGACCAGCAGGGCAAGGGAGGCAATTCTCTCTCTCTACTCCATTCTTGTGAGACCCCACCTGGAGTATTGCATCCAGCCCTGGAGTCCTCAGCCCAAGAAGGACATGGACCTGTTGGAGAGGGTCCAGATGAGGGCCACAAAGATGACCAAAGGGCTGGAGCACCTCCCATACATGGACAGGCTGAGAGAATTGAGCTTGTTTAGCCTGGACAAGAGAAGGTTCCCAGGAGACCTCATTGTGGCCTTCCAGTACTTCAAGGGGGCCTACAGGAGAGATGGAGAGGTACTCTTTATAAGGGAGTGTAGTGATAAGATGCGAGGTAACAGTTTTAAGCTGAAAGAGAGTAGATTTAAATTAGACATTAGGAAGAAATTTTTTACTGTGAGGGTGGTGAGGCACTGGAAGAGGTTTCCCAGAGAAGTTGTGGGTGCCCCATCCCTGTAGGTGTTCAAGGCCAGGCTAGATCAGGCTTTGAGAAACCTGATCTAGTGGAAGGTGTCCCTGCCCAAGGCAGGGAGGTTGGAACTAGATAATCTTTAAGGTCCCTTCCAAAGCAAAGCATTCTGTGAATCGATGATTCTATGAAACCATACCCCTTGGAGGAACAAAGCCATGGAAGCCCAACACCAATCAGAAGCCTGAGCACAAGGTGGCACATCTATGTCTAACACCCAGGCTGCTAGACAAGGCTTGGGCAGGGTCAGAGTGGTGCCAGGGCTGGCAGATTCCTGTGGGCTGGGCGCCAGGAGCAGTGGAGGCCCCCTTGCGATCCATCAGGGTAGGACGTGTCGGCAAGGCCCCGTCCCACCGTCCCAGCCAGGAGCAGGGCAGCTGGAGCAGCTCCAGCTCTAGGCGTTGGGCTAAGGGTCAGGGACAGGCTGAGGCTGGGCTGGAACATGAGACCCATGGCTGGGCAGGGCAGGGCTGTGGGGAGCTGGAGACTGGTCCTACTGCATCATCACTGGGGCAGGGGCTGATGGCCCTGGGGGGGTGAAATGGGGTCCTGGGCTGTTGGCAGGGAAGCTGGAGGCCCCAGGAGAGGGAGTCTGTGCCAGTAAGGCTGTTATTGCCCTCAGGACATTGAAAGACAGCTCACTCAGCTAGTGTGATTGTTATGTTCCCCCAAGGTCATGGTGCTGATTGCAACTGGACCAGGTGCCTTTATTGGTATGCAAATGCATGTGTGTGTGTTTATTAGAGATTAAATCATTATCCACTCACTACTATACCCATCCTGCTTAGTCATTAAATCTTCACTGTCATGTAACTGTCTAATATAATTCTGTTCTTCAAACTACCTCTTTAAAAATTCCCCCTGTGAAAGTTTCATCCTGAGGCTGATATTTGGTTCTGTCAGAAGAGAGACTGTGGTTTCCACATTAATGCAACAGGAACTTTATAGGTGGACTATTGTGTTTACTCCAGCCTGTAGGCTTCTATCCTGTGACATCTGTAAAACTATTTTGTTGACTGGGAAAGAGATAGATGTTCATATTACTTCCTCATTCAACTCCAAGAAAAGCCAAGCACAGAAGATTCACAAGCTTCATAAATTGAGGTATCTAAGAATAAGTGAGTGACTGTTGCCTTTTGCTGTAGTCAGTGAAGAATAAGAGTCTCATCATTAGGAGATTAAATTATTTTTCACTACATAAATCAACTTCTAGAAATTACTGCTACTACTCTTTCAGAGTCCCTAGAATACCCTGTATGGCCTCCCACTGCCACTGTAGAAAGGTGCGGGTCTGTAGTGAGTCTACTGCCTTATCTGTCAGTACTGGCAGACATCTGAAATACACTAGGTTTCAAATAGGTTTAGACATCTACGTTCACATAACTGAATAGTTCCCAGCGGTGTCTGGAAAGCTACTTAGTCAACCAAGTATTGATGTCTGTTTTAGGACAACAGTTCTTTGTGAATGGGTTTAGTTCCTCACAGTTAAATGCTTAGTGCCATTTTTAGATGTCCTATTGTATCTATGTGGAACAGGCAGATATGACACAAGATATGACTTGAGCTCTTCTGGAGTGACAGCTGGAGGTCAGATTAGATACTTGAAGGCATCTTAAATGGCACTAGATGCTTATGTTTAGACAACCAAATCAATCTGCTAGTTCCCACTGTGTACCAAAATTTGATTCTTCTGGATCACTGTTTTCCTAAGCAAGGGAATGTTCTTGGATACCTGATCTAGGCAAGAGGTCAAGTAAAAGAAAAATATATTCTGTGAAAAGGAATTTCCCCACCAGTAGGCTAGATGGGGAAAGAAACTGCACAATAATTTGTGCCAGAAATTACTGAGATCTTTAAATGAAGAGATAAAAAATATACAAAAAACCCCACCAAACCCCAAACAAAACTAATGAGTAAGAAAAAACAGTAAAAATAAACAGATAATGGAAGAGATTACTTTAAACTGTAATAAATTCTCCACCACTTGACACCTTTACAGAAAGACATTTCTTCCTTCCGAAAGACAGATTTGTATCTAATCAGATTTAGGTGAAGTAAAAGATGGAAATATTGTAAAGAGTTCCATGACCTTTACATTGACAAAGCCAGATTAAGTAATCATAACTGATTCCTTCTGCGCATAGGAGCTCTCTGTTAATCTACCGGACAGAAAGTTATATTGTAGATGCCTGTATCTTTAATATAAATTCCAACTACTGTAAAATTGGATTGTTCCCCTGGGGAAAGAATAGTCTTTTTCCTGGGGGAAGTCTTGCAATGGGAAATGTTTAATTTCACTACCTACTGAAGATACTTTTTCTTTTTTCCAGAGAATGGGATCAGTCTGGATCTTACTGTGATGATACTTCTCCTTAAAAGGCCAGCGGTACTTTAAAATTTCTAAAGCTCCTGTAGGTTGTCTGTTGAACAGGTTTAAATTGGCATAACTCTGTTCACACAAACTGATGTGTAGCAAATGATGAAACAAAAATTACTCCTTTTTAATTTAAAAGATTTAATGGCTGGAATAGTTATTATTTCTTTTAAACACAGACAATTTTGTGCAGCTTAATCTGATAATCTGATTGACAGAGATTTTTGAGTGACATGAAACTTGCCTTGGATGAAAACACAATAGGGCAGACTCTGAGTTGATAGAAGGCCTATATTAATACCTAGACTGATTCATCTGTTTTGAATTTTAAGCACTTAAAAATGTGTCTTTCCCTCTAATTACTGTGTGTGCAAGGAAGAAAAGGAAAGAAAAAAAAAATTAGGTACCTTCTCCAACTCAAACAGAAGAGCTGTCAGTCTGTTTATACAGTCATCTACAATGCTGTAGAAATGCTGAAAGAAGTGTCTAGGAGGCTGAAGGAAGTTGCACTCCTGAAAGTGAAATACCTAGTTGAGCAATTTAAATATAGCATTTAGTTGAGGTGCACTTTCTATCTTTAATATAGATCTGTATCATACAACCTTAAACTAAGAGTACCAACAGAAACAAGAACTGCCTTTCATTCATTAATAGGCAAAAATCAAAATATCCCCCAATATTTTCCCATCACCTCAAGTCAGTGAGTCACTTTAGCCACCAAGTGAGAAGAAAAACAGTAGTGTTTATTACTCACATGAATTTCTTGAATTGAGATTATCAGACTTGGGCCAAGTATTTTCATTGTCGTCCAGCACTACACCACAGTCACACGTTAAAGCATGCCATGGTGCTTGATTGTTGTACATTGAAACACACTATGTAGCCAAGGCTATCTGTGAATTTGGAATGATGTCGCACGGCAATACTGTTTCAGGTCTATTGAACAGTTGTACTCACAGCATTCCTATACAGTTGTGAGACGTGGATCATTTTCTGTTATCATGTCAGCAGATTTGATCTTTTCTATCTACTGTTTTTGTTCTGCTTGGAGGATTCAATATCACAACCAGATTCAGCTGCTTAACACCATAAATTCTGTTAATATTTATCATTCTCTGCTGGACTTGCTCAAGTGTATCTATGTCTTTTTGTATTGTGTAACTAAACCTGGGTAAAGTATTCCTGAATCAGGCTAAGGAATGCTCAGTAAAGGAGAATACTCACTACCCTCTATCTACCAATTACATATATGTTGATGCATCCCAGTAAGCTTTTAGGATTCATTGCTATCAGGGAATGAGGAACTCCAAAAGGACCTCTAAGACTTTTCCAATAGAGTTACTATCTAACAAAGCAATCACCAACCTGTACCAATACAGGGCTGGAACGTGCATGTGCAGGACTCTGCATCTGTTTGTCATGTGGTTCTTGCTGTCTCATTCCACTGGCCTGTTTGGATTCCACTGGATGGGAGCCATGCCCTTGTGCATATTGACTGCAAACACACATACACACACAAACCCACAGAGTTTAGAGTCATCCACAAACTTGGGTAGGGTTCAGTTTGTCTCCTTGTCCTGCAGGTCATTGGAAAATGTATTAAATAGGATAAAACTCAAGACAGAATGGCCTCTAAATAGACTACAAACAACCACTGTTTTATCAAAGATCTGAATCACCTTTTGTTCTTGTCTCTTTTCACAGACTGTGGAACGACTGCAGAGGTAGCAAGGTTCAGATACTAAGCATTGCAACTAAATGATAAATTTGTATAAGATGAATTCTGTCAAATGTGAACTTTTAAGATTTTTTTTTTTTTTTTTTTTTTTTTTAGTATCCTTTGGCAGGATAAGTAGTCAAGATGTATATTCTTTTTGTTACTGTTTCCAAATATTTCTTCAGGTAAGAAGACAAAATAATTCCCAAATCAATCAGAAGTTGGCTATCTGTCTTTCCTGTGGATTTGGTATCCTCAATTCACTGTTGATAGGAAAGCAGTGTTCAGTAATGGAGCTATCACAAATTCTTTCGTATTTTACATTTGTTTTCATTTGCTGCCAGAATGATTCCATTTATGGCAAACTGCATTTGCCAAAATGCTGAACATATGCATATTCACTTCTACACTTCCCACACTAACAGCTGAGGTATCAGCTTGTTACCGGTTTTTAGTGACCTTCTTTATACTAACTGATTTCTTCAGATGTTTTATCTCATACTTAGTTATCTACTGTCTTTGCAGAATAATATACTGAATTATCTGAGGTAAGTTTTCTCATAAATAACTAATGAGAAAATAACAGTCAAATGTAGGAAATGATGGACAGTTTTGATAGCGGATATGGAAGGAACATAAGAATGACTTAGAAAAGTTGATGACAAACTGCTGATAAAATTATTCACAGAATTAAGGATGGTAGCATCTGCAATGAATAGGAGAAGGGCCTCATTTTACAGTGTAATTCATCAGCAAAGAAATATGAGAAAAAAACCTAGTGAATCAACATAAACGTGTGATGTATCCGTACAGAGAAAACTACAATTAGCTTTGCAGTCTCCATTTTAAAAAATTACAAGTAAAGGAGTTAAAGAGATGAGTGACAAAGTTGCTGTTGAAAGGAATAAAACAGATTCCACTCTAGGAATAATTAAGGATACAACTTTTCAACCAGAAAAGATATGAGATATTTACTTTAAAGTCCATTAAGTTATTAGTGGCATGAAAAAAGAAAGAATGGAGAATGAATATTCACAGTTTCTCAAAACATAAAAAATAAGACAAATAAAAAAATCTTAGTTTCAGAGAAAGCAGGATGGCATTTTGGAGAAAACAACACACACATACATAAAGCAAAGTTAAGCTATGGAACTCATTGATTAAAGTGTTTGGGAAACCAAAAGCTTATATGTATTCAAAAAGCAAGTACAAAACACATGGTGTTGGGAGGCAAAGCATTAGTTGCCATTAAGAACAATCATATCATCTTTGTCTTGAGATGTCTTTGAGCTGCTGATCACTAGGAGAAAAACCAAGGACATACATAACTAGTTTCCTATACTTTTTCCACAAGCAACTCTCTACTGAATAAGAGAGGATAGTGAATGAAGTGGACCTCTGATAGGACTATTCTTATTATACAGTTTCTTGACAATCCATCATACTGTTACCCTATTCCTGTTCTTCTGCTTTACTGAATTGCATGGATTAATTTACATTCATTGAAAAAATGCTGTTATGTCTTCCTATGGCTGTGTTTGTGCTAGATACTCCAGTCAAGGAACCTGTTAAGATGCAAAACTGCTAGCTCTTCGTTTCACCTGTATAGCAAGCCTTTGTATTTCCTCATGGCCTTTGTACTTTTGTGTAACAGCAAGATCTCTCATAGTTTCATTCTTTTCCTGAGAATACACTAAACTAGGTTCTGTAAAAATCAGGACTGCTCAGTGGTGACAGAAATGCTATTAAGGGATTTAAGATGTCCTAAGACTAAAACTAATGTCACAGACCTAAATATTTTCTGTTGGATTATTGGGCATTGGTTTTTTGGGGGGTGGGTGTTGCTTGGTTTTGTGGGGTTTTTTCCCCTAAGGAAAAATGAAGTATGCATCTATAATTCCGTTAGACTTTCAGACTGTCTGTCCTTTATAAGTGTACATATTCTGCTAAGGTGTTTGGAATGATTACAAAAAATAATCTTCGTTCTTAAAATCTGTCAACTAATGACATTGAGCATTAACCTTTTAGTGTGGCAAGGACAAATTGCATTGAATAATTAAATTATTTCTATTAAGTTGTTACATTGTAATGAGAATCTGCTGTAAGCTGCAGCCTGTGTGTCATCCTGTTCTTCTCTTGAAGACTAGAGATCTGCATTCCGAAGAAAATCACGTTGTTTTGTCTCTGCAGATACTTGCCACAGTCTTGCAAAGGGACAGATGTTTTCTGTGCCCTTGATGATACTGATGAGACCTGATTTTTTGCATTTGATTTGTATAAGCTTAATTAATGAGGATGTAAGAAAGAAATATAAGATGATATACAAGAAATATATTATGATATACAATGTTGTAATGGTGTGAGTTGTGTAAGTGGTAGTGAGAGACCTTTTTTTACTTCCTGTCTGTTACCATATGCTATGGGTCAAGGCTGCCAAAAGCCCCTCTAAAATTGGATGTTCCAATATATTTTGGATAATGGTGCATATACAAACACAGTACTTCCGTTACATTATGATTAGACAGATTTGCTGACTCTCTGCTTACAAGAAAGTCAACCAGTTAAAACTTTCTACAGAAAGCTGTTCTAATTCTGCATATATGCCATGTAGAGGGAGGCAATTACTGACACATGAGGGGGAAGGGCCAACAGTGGAAGCTAAAAGGCACATTAACTTCCTCTGTCCCCATTAACATTGTGTGATATGTATTCTATATCATATGTTAGGCAATCTACTATGCATGTCCACAGTGTTCACACCTCCTTCTTAATCAGTACTGCACCTGAACTGAATCCTGCAGTGAAGAAACCTCTGAAGTAAAAATCCGTAATATTCAGGGTAAGTTATAAAATAGGACATTTGTTGCACTAAAAAGTCTAGTAGTTTGTGTGTTTTGCATTCTACATAATAATAATTTAAAAATGAAATGGGAGTTTATTATAACTTTGAATTAAAATCATCAAGGGTTGTCTTTAGATATTTCTTGTATACATGTACATATACATTTGAAAACAACATAAAAAGTGTGTTTGTGATTGTGTAAATACTTTACTGACCTTAATTCAAATGGAAAATTTTTGTTCAAAAAGAATTCATTATATTGAAATTAGAAGAGTAAAATTTAAAATGTCCTTTTTTAAAAAAATAAAGGAAAAATTAACATCATGTTTCTATGAAATATTTCAAATTTAACAAAACTCCTCTTACAAATAGGAAGCTGTTCCATCCACGTTTTTTGAAAGGGCACTACATGTTTCATCATGGCCAGTAATCAAACCACACTTTAGCACCTCTGTTTATTATTGGCCTGCCCAACAGGATTTAGTCCAAGTAGTCAACCAGCAGTAAATTTGCAGCAACATATTAATATTCTCTAGCACCATCTAGCTTTACTTTCAGGGTAACTCATATCAGACAGAAGTTCTTCTTTACAAATGGGATGGGAGTTGTTTTGTCTGAACTGATCATAAAACAGTTTCAGAAGTAAGCCTTGTGGTCCCAATGAAATTTGAGAAGGAATGTGCAACTTTTCTGCGTTCCAAGAAAAGTTTGGCTCGGGGTCTCTAAACTGCCTTTCAGAAGCTGACAAAAATGCAAAATGTAGATTATTTTACATCTTATATTACTATTATTTCTTATCTATTATGTTTTAAATTTCTTATAAGCATTCTGATTGTGATACAAAGGCTCTAGTGCTTTTGTGATGAATCTCCCATAGCAATAACTAAAAGTTGTTTTACTCTTTCATGCAATTTATAATTCCAAGGACAAAAGTCCCTATCTTTACTTCTGTAATCAATATAATTGACTTCAACGAGGCTAGTCATGAGACTATGCTGATAGGTAACAAGAATATATATTTTATAAAGTGAAAATATTATGGCATCCCTAAATGGCTAAGAAGGACAAGGAAGCAACCCAAGTGTGATCACACAGGATTAAGATTTGCCATACTCTGCATTGTTGCCAGCAACCCAGCCTCATTCTGTAAAATAGAGCACCCTCTTGCCACTGTGGTGATAAAATAGAAGTTGGGGAGGTGCTCAAACAATTACTCCATTAAAGAGAAACAGTGAACTTTTTGTTGGGAGGAACAGCTAGAGTGATCATCTAGGACCCAAGCAGGTGAGAACTCCTTATGCTGGAATTTTGTAGATAGCTGTGATTCAGGCAGTGAAGATCATTCCACCTGTATATATGTGTTTTCTGGAACAATCGTCCTTAGCGTTGTTAATAGCAATCTATTTCCCAGAAAAAAATTTTGCTCTCATATTCCCATAGGAAATAAAGAAGCAGAGGGACAGGCAAATATTGTATCTGCGGCACTTAATGCAATAGAATCTGCAGAGCCTTTGGTTATAAGAACCCAAGTCACTGAGACCAGCCTTCCCTCTCATGACTTTTCCTTTTTCATTGTGTTTGGAGATTATGAATTGACCTTTGTTTTTGATTGAATTTAATTTTACATGGTTGAAGGCTAAAAGTGACTTTACTAGAGTTCAAAACACATCAAAGCGTGCTGATGAAGGACGCTTAGCAAGTTGTTTTTCTTATTTTTCAGAATGCTCTGAAAATAAAACAAAACCACAGAAATAAGTATAAAGTTATTTTCTGAATTGATAGTGGGAACATTGTGCACGTTAATGTGTTTACAGTTACATTTTAGGAATCCTTAAAGCCCTCAATTCTTTGACAGAAAGATGTAAATTTAAATTGGAACCTGCCATCATTCTGCTGGAATTTCAAAGAAAATAAAAGTCAGGGATAAGAGTAATATACACCACAGGGCTAAGTTAGAAATGTGGGTTTTTTTTTCTTTTTTTTTTTCATTCTCTGCTCTGAGACTGAGATGTCTCTAAATTTATCTGAAATTTATTTAACATTTTTTTTTATAATATAAAATATAAATTTACCAATTTACCTGTAGGTTCTGCTCAGAAATGAACTAAAAGTATACCATCATAAATCTACTCCTCTGTGCCATAAAATATAAATATGGTTTATACTAAAACCTTAAATAACAAGTCTAGATGTATGTGATATTTTTCTTAATGCTCTAAATTCCAGAGTCAAATTAATAAAGCACATTTCTAAGACAAACATACTAAGACTCAGTATAATAGCAATAAAATGCTCTCTGACCAAGAATGGACACAAACACAAACATACACACATAAATATATGCATATACATATATACGTACTTGTGATTTAAGTTCCAATGTTGTAACTGATTCTATTACTCCAGTTTTCCCGTGACTTCTGAAAGCTAACGTTTGGCAATACAGTAATTTCTGAAAATGTAAGAACTGTTTCATGACAGAATTAAAAATGTGTTGTAAAAAGATTTAAGTTTGATTCTTTTAAAAAAAACAAGCTGTGTACTCATATATTCCTGCACACTTTCTGCAGTCAAAAAGAAGTTATGAAATTTTCAACAAGATTTAGAGGTTGTTTTGTAATATAATCCAAATTTCAATTCCATAGTTTTATTTTTTTAAAAAGGAAAAAATATAACCTCTGAATTATGGATTTTAAAAAAATATAATAACTAATGACAGCTAATAGATTTCTAATACATTCAAAACTAGTTCAGTCAGGACATGCATCAAAGTAATTCACATCAGATGCTGGCTCAGTATTACTGAGCTGTTTCTCCAAACAAAGAAAAGTCAAACTGAAACTCTAATTCAAATTAATCTGAAAAATTTTATTATGAAGCAATTTAAATCTTGTGTGACATAGTGGACTGTTTTTTTTTTCTGTACCTTCATATTCCAAATATGTACCTCACTACTGTCTAGGAAAAAAGATATATTTGTAACTACTTTTTTCCCCCTCTATTGATGACTTCTACATTCTTTAATTGATGTATCTTTTTTATAATTTTCTTTCTGTAATCACTTCTTTCACATAAATGGACTACTACACTTCTGCCTCCTGGACACCAACAGTGCTTCACTGGTAGTTATTGTTGCAAATCCAAAGCAGAACAACTCAAAAACCGTTCAGCTGACAAAACTCTGTTGTGCTGAAGCAGTAGGCCACCATCTGCATTTCTCTCCTGAACTCATTTTTAACTAATATATTGTATAACTGAACAATTCTACCCTGTGCTCGGGGAGCTTATTCTCTTTTCCTTCATCACTTCCAAACAGCTCATTTTTTTCCTTGCTATTATCTCCACAAGACTGCAGATTCTACAGAGCTGCAGGTGACTTTTAACAGAAGCGATGAATGGATACAATGGATAATTTAAAGCAAGATAGACCTCAGCAGAAAGGAAAAGTCGCCTGCAGAGTGAATGTATCCAAATTCTAATGATGCTTTCTCTATTGGAGTTTCTGTCCCGCTCTGTTTTGAAAGATGTAGTTATTCTCCTGTACTTAATTTAATTTACCATTTCTGAACTCACTGCCAGATTTCCAGATCACCAGAATTATCATCTTAACATCTGCCTTTTTCTTCCTTTATGTCATTGCAGATAGGATTAAAGTTTTTATTGGGTACAGATCTTTGTTTTTCCTCTGCCTCTAACAGCTTGGTAAGCAGCTTCACACCATCCTGCTTCACATTTGCATTTGATGCCAAGTCCCTTTCTACTGATTTTCTCAGCTGGAATGCCAGGGGGATGGTGGGGAAGGGAAGTCTTTAGCAGTTATGTCCTGCAAAGGAAATAATGTTATTCAAAAGCAGTATGTGGTGTTCAGTTCTCAGAATTGCATACAGGACTGTGCTTTTTCTCTTAGCCTCTGACCTTGAAAGTACCAAAGGAAATTGAAAACTGAGAAGTTTGTATATATGAAAGGCTACTGCTCAGGTATAGAGATTTAAATGTAACTGTGATTTGAGGATGGGCTTATTTTGGATCCAGGTTTTTTTTTTTTTTTGTATATATATATATTTTAAATGTAAACTCTCTTCAACATTCTTGACTTGTCTCAAGACTGAAAATTACAAAAATGTAAATACTGGTATTCCACAAAATGTCATGAATAATGTTTATGTGGTGGACTTTTCCCACCATAATTTCATCTAACACAAAATATCACACCTAAAAAGAGACCCATTAGAAATCCTTACATCTAATACAAACTGAGGGGTTAAGGAAGGGTTTGTGTCTTTCATTGTTTTTCAGATATAGCTAGAGAGCAGCTCTTCTTTTTGGTCATGTTAAATATTCAAATAAAGACAGTTTAATCTCCAATATTGGTGTGGTAGTGGAGGATAATAACACTAAATACTCCAGGAAACAGGCCTGTGAATATTTTGACACTGATCAGTCAGTTGCATAGTGGCTGCATCGTTCTGTTCCACAATACAGAGTTATTATATGGATTTATCCAGGAAGATCATGTATGCCATTAACTGCCCATCCACTCTCTTCTGGATACTTCTTGATAAGCTATAGAAAGCTGTGAAATCAAGGAGCTGTTGAGGTGCTGACATCTTTTTGGTACTGGTACAGTGTATGTGGAACAGGTTTTAGACGTACTACTTGGGTCAGGGCTGATTTTGCAATCATTCTCAAGGCAGGAAACTTAATGAACTAATCTCTTCATCACCATTAAAGATTAAAATAATGCCCTGAATGCTGAAGGAAAAAATCTGCTACAGTGCCCCTTGAAATCCTTCTCCCATGGAAGTCCAGACTGGTGGATTTGTTCCAGTGTACTAATGCTTCTTTCCTGCCAATGTGGATAGGTTTCTGTATGAGCAAGAAGGGAAGGAAGAAGTATTTGAAAGGGAGCTGGAATTAACCTGTGCTTAGGTCATAATGTGCATAAAATGTGGCTAGGGAAGAACCTAACTGTGGGAGTCACAAAGTGTTTCTGGATGCTGGTATTTATTTGCATTGTTATGAAGACATAAATGATAATTTCAGAACTGACTGGCTAAAAAAGAAAGAAGTGTAGTAGAAGAACTGTGATAACATTTTGGGGAAGATTTATGCTCTAGAGAAGATGTAAGTTTGAAATTAATATATATTTAAAAATTTAAAGGTTTAAATGCAGGATAACCACATTGGATAAAGAAGCATGTTTCACTGGGACCTCTGTGGATTTGTACATGCAGCCCCATTCTTTTACATATTGAACTTCTTGTTTTACATGAGGCTAGCAGGACTACAGAAAAGTGTGGGTAATCAACCAGCTATGTAGATGTGTGAAGGCATTGAAGCATTATCCATCAACTGTATCTTGTATATCACCTTTTCTATCTTCTTTCTTGGGGAAAAAAAAGAATCAGCTGTGAATTCAGAACTCAGGATTAATTACTATTTGAAGGAAGGTTTTCCTCACTAAAATGTGAAGCTGGTATTTTCAAGTGGATGGAGGTGTTTTGACTTTCAGAGAGCAATTCAGTTGCCTGCTCATACATGTCTAGTTCAATTTACTGTATCTTAGGAGTCATTTACCTTGTACAGAAATGATAGAGATTTGTATCTATGTAGCTTGGCAGTTGACAGTCAGGATACTCATGACTGTCTAAAATGTGTCTGGATACCAGTGCTCTAGCACCTGCATCCCAATTGTAGATCCAGAGAGAGCCAAAGTACTGCTGCATTAAATATTATAGACTAAAACTTATTTGTGAATTCTATAATGAGCAAAAAATTGTCTCGATAGTAGTGTTCAAAAAGGTATGAAATAGACAACTGCATGCAGAAAGGCAGAAATTGTTTGCCTCTTCATGGTTGTGCAAGCTGTACAAATACGTATTTTTAGGCCACACATTGACACACATTCTCCAATAAGAAACAAAAATAGTGTCACAGAGGTAGAAAGAAATTAACTCCCAGGTTACATCTATGCCTCAGACTACAAGTTCAGCATTAATTTTTTATATAAGAGAATGCTGGCTTTTAATTAAAGTACATTTAATTATTCTAGTGGTTAGCTGCACACATTTTCCTGTGACTTCTGTTGGACTTGTCCACTCAATGGGATTAACTTGCTTATTTAATTCAGGATCCTATATTTTGTATTACATGGCTGCCCGCGACAGAGGACTTAGAGGTTTTTTGAAAAGCATGAGGATCAAGAGTGTGGAAAGTCAGGTTAAACCTCTTGAAAGAAGATATCTGCCTCAACAATATAAGGAAACCAATGCTTGTGAGAGAGCTTAAAGCAAAAAAATGTATGACACGTATGACTTCTATATGCCAATGAATGGTATGTGAATGGGAACTAAAACTCTCCTGCTTTGACTATCAGATCAAGGAGTTGGTGTCCAAATCCTTTTACTCCAATTAATCATCAAATCATTCTTACTAGGAGTCACATTATTTTTCTTTTATCTATTTTTAAAAGAGCTTTATGCTAATATGTTTTCTATAAACAATCTTCTCAAGTATTTTAAAGTGGTGTTGGATTTGCATCATTGGACAAATTGGAATATTCAAGCTTTGTTACAAACTTGAAATAAATCTTTATTCTTACAATGAAGCTGTACTGTTCTGTCTTATGGCTCCAGATTCTGCAGTTAATCATAAAGAGAAAAAACTGAATATGAGACAGAATAATCTGAATATGAGACATAATGCTCTATATTACAGAAAATACGTAACTTCTTGTGGTTTAACCCCAGCTGGCAGCTCAGCACCACATAGCAGCTCATTCACTCCCCCCTGGTGGGATGGGGGAGAGAATCATAAGAGGAAAAGTGAGAAAACTTGTTGATTGAGATAAAGACAGTTTAATAGGTAAACCAAAAGCCACACATGCAAGCAAAGTGATATAAGCAATTCATTCACTACTTCCCATCAGCAGGCAGGTGTTCAGCCTTCTCCAGGAAAGCAGGGCTCCATCACATGTAGTGGTTACTTGGGAAGACAAATGCCATCACTCCGAACATCTTCCCCCTTCCTCCTTCTTTCCCCAGCTTTATATGCAGAACATGACATAATATGGTATGGAATATCCCTTTGGTCAGCTGGGGTCAGCTGTCCCAGCTGTGTCCCCTTTCAACTTCATCTGCACCTCTGGCCTACTCACTTGTGGGGTGAGATGCGGAAAAGGCCTTGACTCTGTGCAAGCAATGCTCAGCAATAGCTAAAACATCCCTGTATTATCAACACTCTTTTCATCACAAATCCAAAATGTAGCAAAATACTAGTTACTATGAAGAAAATTAACTCTATCCTAGCCAAAATAAGCACATTTGATTTATCAAAACTGAGATAATTAATTCCCCATAAAAAATGTTAAAAAAAAAACATAACCTTTGAAGAAAAGGGTGGAATTTCAGAAGAGCTTCATAGCTCATGATAACATGAAGTTGAAAATGAATCCTTGGATTCTGTTTACTCTGTCACCTGTCTTAATCATAACTCACACAAAAACTGTTCATTCATTCTAACAATGTTTGGGCATCTACTTATGCCAACAATATTACTGAAATTAAATTGATAAGCATGACTTGTATCAGAATGCTGTGTTTAAAACTGGGAAAATACTAATAGAAGTATTTACCTAAATTAATTTGAAAGTGAAATAGATGCTGCGTAAAGGTTTTATTTTTACTATTCGTCTCCAAGAACATTTGAATGAACTAATCTGTAACTGCAATACACACTACGGAAGGAAGTCAAGCCATCATTATCTGTGCAAATGTGTTTTCTCATAGATATTCATAATGAAAAAGCACAGCAGCAATTCTGAAAACTGTGGGCAGGTTTAGAACTCAGAAAGAAGTCAACAAGAGTAACACTACCTGACAACACTGAGCATTTGCACATTACATTAAAAAAAAAAAAGAATTTTTTCTACAACTGATAAACATTAAACTTAACAAAGATATGACAAAGCACATAATAATAGCAGGTTGAAGCATATAAAGGTGTTCTGAGGTCTTAATTTACTTCTTTAATCAGCTTTGGCTAGATAAATCCTAATTCCAGTGACACAACCACAAAACATCTCATAAAACAAAACAGGCTGGGTTTTTGCTAAAAATGCCCATATTTTCTACGACCTCCAGCAGAACAGTGGGCATCAAGTCATATTTCTGACTTTTCCATTTATACTTGTTCCCTTTCAAGTATTTTTTGTTCTTGTTGAATTGACATCTCTTGTGCTATTCAAATTCACCTTTTGTTTCACTAATTATCCAAAGCCTTTCTATATCTCATTAAAAATCTCTATAGATATTCCTTATATACAGAGAGATCAATCTGTATAAATGTATACATATACAATAGAGCAATATGTTCTACACTATCTGTATTGTTGCACAGAGTCACGGAAACAGTGCTTGTTAAAAAAAAAAAAAAAAAAAAAAAAAAGAAAAACCGATACCTTTCATAGGGTAATGGTCTCACTGGGAATCAAATATCTTGAACAGGATAAGCACTTGCTGTCTGGATGGTTACCAGAGTCTCTGTTGCATGATTCAGGTGACAAAGGCATGATCAATTTCTATTATCTTACGCTGTGTAAAAAACACATACTATCTTATCTGTATACAAAAAGCAGTTCTACGTGACCACTCTTGCATCTACAGAAACAATTTCTACCAGCTATTTAAAATTATCTCTATATAGTTTAATAAGTTCTACATCAGGAACTCACTTGGGGAGTTCTTGGGATCACCAGATTCTCCCCATAGCCTGTTAGTTAACATGTTAGGACAGAAATGGTGTCACCACTTGGCCTGAGCACAGTAGGAGCTGCCTGGGGGAGTCTCCAGGGCTGTCTGAAATTCCCACCTGGATTGCTCCTGTAATAATTAGTCAAGTGCTTCGTTGTAAAGATGGTAGGTATAGTGGTACAAGTCAATCCTCTAGTCTGAAGTTGATCCATTGTCTCAAATCTATCCACAGCCTCATCTATGCAGAGACTAGCTGCCTAGCTGCTTGGGACCAGCTAAGAAATTGGGCTAAATACATTTAGTTTGTGCAGACACACAGGAACACAGTTGTTATAAAGTTAGGACAAACATTCATTTCATCTTTATAAGAGTTATAACTTATGTCTCATAGACCTTGGCATAATATATTCCATGTAATTTTAGATGCATGAAGAAACATTGTAGGGAGAACAGTTAGAATGAACAGAAATTTTGCATTCCTATCAATAGCAAAGTAGAAGCCAGTATTTAACACAATAAAAATCATTGTGAAGTGAGGAAAAAGGTTGCTGTTGGGATCCATGTCATTCCTATATTAATGATTGTAATTCTGACAGGATTTAAGAGATACGTCTTACTTCTTGACTTCTGTTATACCACTATACTTTGAAGATGTCTAGAAAGCAGTCATTCATTATTTAAGATAGATTAACATTTTAAATATTATTTAAAGCAACTGAATAATGTGGTAATAGTAACAAATACTATATTATTTTAGAGACAGGAGAAAAAAAATCATGCATGTACATAACGATATTATTTAATTTAAACTTCTCAAAAGATCCCTATTTTTCAGTGAGGGTTTTTTTTCCATGGGCTTAATAGAGATTTGAACACAGGGCTAACTGAGATGCTGGAATGTCATTTGCATACTAGTAGAATGCAAACTGTACAGACTGTTTTGCTGTAAATGTTTTAAGATTCTCTGACAAGCCAAGTCAACTCCATTACCACGTCAATGGGTCAGGGTTAAGGTGGGAAACAGAGAAGAGGTTTTATTCATCTCTTTTTTAGTTTTGTAAGAAACAAATTGACAAATCATGTAGAAATACGGTGTTGCTTTCTATATCTGTCTGAAATATTTTGAATGTTGTCAAGTCTGCATAATACGTGTCCTATTGTCTGCAAGCTAGGTATTGCAGATTCTTTTGCATCTAAAAGTGGCTTTGTTGTAGAAATATTTAAGAAATTTATTTAATGTATTTGTAGGACAAAATGCAGTAGGTTGTGATGTTATAAAAAAACATAGGTGAGGAGGAAATTTTTGGTAACCAAGTCAGTTCCCTGCAACAGCAAGCATCACTTTGCACACTTCATGTTGAAAAAGTAATTTTATTTTCCTTCTTGTCTTTATAGAAAGACTTTCCCAGAACCTTACATCTCTGAAGGTCCTAATTTCGAATCTGAATTTATACATTTTATACCGGTTTCTCCTTGTGCCACCACTTTTTAAGAATAAATAGCTTTTATCCCTCATGTGTTTCATCCCATGAATGTTTATAAACAACAATCATACTTATCTCAGTCTTCGTTCTATTCAGCTAAGTCAAAGGATTATTATCTTCTCTCATAAAATAGACTAATTTACTATCTGTCTTAATTTCCAGTTTCAGTTTATTTTCATTGTATACAGATGGCTGGAGAGTGTAACTTATTCTGACTTAGTCTCACCAGTAAATTTTCAAATGGCTTGAGAATTCTCTACTGTTACTGGAAGTCTCTCTGTCTTGGGGTTTTTGTTTTTAGTGGTTGCATCAGGTGTAGGGTTTCCTATCATGCTGTGATGCCTTAAGGTAACTGCCTTTCTTTACTTTCCAGTTGTCTCCAGCTGACTTATTTTCTGTCTTACAATAGAGGTTCCTGGGACCTTGCATTTTGTACTACTTTAATCTCATATTATCCAAGTGTTCCAGGTCATAAAATTCTTTCTATATGAAATCCCAGATGTTACCTCACCAATTTTAACAGCAAATATTCATACTTTATCACATCAAATTTAGGTGAGATGAAGAAATAGACCTTATATTCAAATCCAAGAATTTGGTATTGGTCTAATTAAAACCTTAGGAGTCTAATAAAAGAATTATTAGTCCAGTTACAAGGATCTTAATGCTTCTACTCTAAATTATCCAGTTGTTACATCTAATTTCCAATAATGCTATACAAAGACTTCCTAGCATTTACACCTTTCTTTGGCATTATTCTGACCTCTACAGTGCCTCTGTGAGTTCTAATTCTTTAGAGAGAAAATGTGGGAGGTTGCAGTGTCTTCAGTATCCCAAGTTCTTTTCTGAGAGTAGTGTGTTGTTAACATTGATGATTTTTTCCCCCTCCTCTTCCTCTTCATCCTCAAGATCTGCTTGAGGTTATTTCTATGTTTGTTAACATGGTTTGCTTACTTGTTCTTTCTACACAGTTTTGAAATTCCTTACTATATCCAGACTTACTGTATTTTATATATGTTGAAGACTTGTTCTGTGTTTTCTTAGTTATTACTAAAATCGGTTTTACCCAGCTCGAAAGGCTATGTTCCTTCATTGTCCAGTAGTTGCCCATCTGTTGTATGTGCTTATACACTTGATGCCTTTGTCCTTTTCTTGTGCTTATCCTTTTGGGGGACTTACCTATTTCATGGGTCTCCTTTGCATTACACCATCCTTTACAACTTATCATAGCCTGAGAAGGTATTCAATGTATTTGTTTGAACAGAATATGGTTTTTTATCATGAAGGAAGCTGTCTGCTGCATAGTGTTAAAAAGTGAGGCAGCAGCTCAGAAAAGAAAAAGACTGGGAAAAATCATTATGTCATTCACAAAGTCCCCTCTTGTTCTTAGTTAAGAAGGCAAAATAAGAAAAGGCAAATAACATATTTTTCTATCAAGGCTAGAATACTCTTATTAATTTTTTGTGTTCATCTACCCCCATTTTGACCTGCTGCCTCAAAGCATATGTCACCAATGGCTGTCAACTCTCTTTTTTGTACTGTCTGACTCTCATTTATGGTCATAGAATAATCAATGGAAATTAATGTTGTGCTAAAGAAAAGCTTTACCTATATATTTTCTTACTGGTCTTGGGGATTAAAAATGTATACATTATGCTACTTAGTAACCTTTTCTATGCAGTTATGCAAGTAGGTGGTATTTTTCACTTGTACTTTCATCTTCTTGATTCCTCTGTATCACTTGTATCATGGGGTTTCATGGTTTTTGTGTTCTTTGCACTGAGTATTTAAGGAGCATTCTGTATATTGACTTTATTGGTTGCTAACCACTCCTCTTGAGTCACGCATAGGAAATGAAGTCAGTAAATGGCCATAAGGTGATCTTTTTCAGAAGTACCAAATTACATTAAAGGAGATTAGATTAAAATAGACATTTCATACATTTGTTGTCACTAAAAGGTTCTTTATCAGAATTAGATGAATACTCCTATAACAATCTTAAAAATATATGGCAGTACACTAGTCAATAATTGTCAAAAATTACTCAGATTGATTATAAGAGTGACAATTAAATTTTATTTAAGAGGCTGGAAATTAGTACAGGGCAAAAATGCCACCACCACTTAGAGCTTTTATAAGACACAAAGACCATCCAGGCAGCCAACTCTTACAGAAAGTAAATGGGAACTGCTAACATAAAATTGTTTACACCTTTGAAAATCTGTTTCATAAAATAGTTTGCTTCCAGTGATCAATCTTCACAAGTTTTAGTGTAAAGGAACTATTTTTGTCTTAATGAGATATGGATACAATACCTTGCCCTGGTGATTTCTTGCATGTTGACAATCTTGACTGATGTCCCTCGATACTTCTCATCCATTATTACAAGATCTAATACAAAGTCTTGGGAGATATTACAGAATGAAATAGAAGGAATGTCCTCTGTTGTCTCATATAGTTTTTTTATTCCTGAGGAAAATAAGTGTTCACACTAACAGATGAAGATAGTATATTCTTTTTTCTAGTCTACACTCATTTTCTGTAGATGTAAATAACCACAGTACGTTAGACACTGAAGAATTAGGGCCATTATGTTACAAAATTATATTTAATATATGAAAAAGGATTTAAAAGGTTTGATGTGTTGTTTCACAAATCAGTTTGTATTTTGCTAGTGTCTTCAAACAAAGTAACATGTTGAATAAATTTCTGAAAAATCTGCACACTCACAAGGAAATTGCATATGAAAGGTCTTTTTCCCTTTGATTGTGTACAGGGAAAACATTATAGTGGGAAAAAGCCTCTGAAAGATGAGTCATTGATTACTGATATAACTTGCTGGTTCCTAACACACAAAGTAATCTGCTCAAGAGCAGTCCATCCATATAAACTTTGTTATTTTCTAGATATTGTATTATTGTTGTATTAATAGCAAACTCACTGTGGGAAGGAAAACACACTCATGTAAGCTAGTAATGCCTAGGAAAATTTCAACTGCCTAGCATGAGCCAAATATTGAGCCTATTCCTTATTTTTCTGAAAAAAAAACTATGATGATACTCTTATCACCTTTTCATCCAATAGGTTCATGATGATCATGAAGGGCACAACATACACAGGTTCACTGTGTTCTTGAATTCAAGGACCTGAGACTACATTTCCATTGAGATCAACGAATTGTATGTCTGAAGGTTATTCAGGAGAGAGGTATGCTCTCAATTTCTTCTGACAAAGCTGCTCCACTATGCACAAAGTAATTAAATATTAACCTGGCTTGTGAGCATATGTAAGGCAGTGTCCTGGGTTAAACTGATACAGAGTTAATTTTCTTCATAATAGCTAGCAAGAGGCTGTGTTTTGGATTTGTGCTCAGAAGAAAGCTGATAAAAAAGTGATGTTTATGCTGCTGCCAAGGTCTTTCAGCTTCTCTGTCTGCAAACACGAGAAGCTGGGAGGGAGCACAGCCCCAGTTACTAGCCCAGGATTTGATCTTAGGTTCAGGATTGAGACCCAAAGTGGACAATAATCTATTCCATAACACACATATCATGCCCACTATATAGGTGAGGACCCTCCTGAAGATCGGCCCCTTTTAGGTCTGTATCTCTTTTGCTCCAGGTCATCTCGCTCCAGGTGGTTGCTCTCCCAAGACCTTACCCCCACCCCCCACCCCAGTCAGCTCTCAGTCT
>NW_010138846.1:0-9756 GCF_000699245.1 Pterocles gutturalis
TCTAACATTCTGTGAATCTGTGATTCTGTTTGATATATTTTTTTTTTTTACATTTATTTATGTTGGATTTCATTTCTTGGCTTTTTTAATCAGACAATCACTTAAGGCTCTTGTGCAACTCATGCCTCTAATTTAGCAGTCCGTATACTTGAATGCAGTCGTCAAATGTCGTCACTGGACAATTCACCCCTTTTTGTGAGTCATTTGTGAAATTATTAAACAGAACAGCACTGACATAGTCATCAAAGGCAGCAGTTAAAAATGATGATTTATTCTTGCATTATATCACCTGTTCCTTAATTGGTAGTTTATTTATGTAAGGGCCTTCCATCTTTTTATGTGACATCTTACTTTCTCCAAGACTCATTAGTTAAAGACCTGGTTGAATAATTCTTGGAAACTCAAACATGCTGTATTGACTGGATCTCTCTTTTATCTAAGTGTTTATTGAGCCTTTCAGAGAACTCTATTAAATTTGTGAGGCATGTATTTGCTTTGCAGAAGCTATCTTGTCTTTTCCTCATTTGATCACATATTTCTTCAATAAGGTTGTTCAAAACCAACAGTTTTAGTGAAACTGGACCTGTGTCTTTCCCCCCTCCCCCCCCGCCCAGTGCGATTAGAATATATTTGCAGCTGTCATTTATGTCATCAAAACGTTTTTAGAGGGATATGTGATATGCTGTTTCATTATAGTAACTGCTCTCCAAACGTGTTCATTTTATACCCAGTGGTAAATTGGATTTCTAATAACAATTAAAAATTCATCTTCTTCACACACATCAGGAAATCACTTCAGTGGGCTGCATCATTTCATACTAACAGTGTTATTAACCTATACACAAGAGAGAAGAAACTTCACTTATTATTTTAAATATAACTGCTTGTAGACTGATTTATACAATATTTCTTTGATTTTTTTTTTAATCTCGGAATTGCACAGTTTAATAGTGCTTACATTGCTTCCACGCTAGGTATGATTTATGCAAAGCTACAATTGATTGCTGTGTGGGTTTTTGTTTTGTTTTGTTTTTACAGGTTAAACATGACAACTCTTCCTTTCTTTCTGCCTGAAATATGTTCTTCAGATTTATTTCTCATTACAGAATCTTGATATGAACACACTTCACAGCTCAAAGTGTGGAAAAAGTCATTAAACTAACTTTCTAATCAGGAAGGTGTAAGAGTGTAATTAAGCTAATGGAAGACTGACTTAATTATTCAAAAATATGTTAAAGCACATGTAGAACATGTGCTCGCAATCTTTTATTTTGTATAAGACTTGCACTACTTTAAGTTAGTATTTGGTTCATAGCCATAGAAATAGCATCAACAGTAAGCATTATTGTAATTTACACATGAAATATTCATACAAAAGCTACAACTACATGAAAGCACTGAGACTTCACTGTTATTTTCATAACATGTGAGGACCCCCTCTGTGTCTCCTGTGAAAAACCGATGCTTTTTAAACTCCCTAAGACAAGACAGAATTGTTCAGGACTCATACAACAGGATACAAGAACTTTAATTCACTGGTGGTGAACCTAAATCCAGTTTAAATCCAAAATAGTTTGGTTTTCACTTAAAAAAAATATCTGTCATTCAGCCATGTTGTTGAAGGCTTTGTCAGTAAGATAGAACTCCCTGTGTTCCATTATGTAGAGGTTGTGTATTAAAAATAAATAAGTAAAATAAAATCATATATTTTGGTCATTTGTTGTCTTCCTGTGTGAACAGAGAACAGATTATATTATCACATTCACACAAAACTGTAGCTGGAGACTGTTAATGATTTAGAACTTTCTACTTTTTTGCGTTTGTAGTGTCTTTGGCAATCCATCAGCTAAGACCTGTTTATGTTTACATTATGTACATTTATATTGGTTGTATTTCCTTTTTGACCTCTGACTAATATCATAAGTGATCCATCCAACAAAATCCTTGTTTCAGCAAATGCTTGGCTTTTGGGAAAATATGGAAGGATCCTTTTCTATCTAAGAGTTTCGTGGACTAGCCATAAGTTGTGCTTTTTGGGGAAGTAAAGTGAACTGCTGAGGCTCTCTGGTGCTAAGAAATTGCCCTGTTGTTAATTATTGGTTGGTGAAAGTTTGGTTCCTAGGATTTTTGCCACCTTTATTGAAGTTGAGCATATGAAAGAAACTGTCTGAGAGACATGACAGAGCTAGTCCATTAAGGATTAATGAATTAAAGATCAAGAATAGTACTTGATCCTTAAAGATTTAAAGTACTGAAAGATAATTAAAACATTTAAAGGCTTAAAAATTTTACTAGAGGAGTTAGAGAACATTGCTGAACATTAGCGAAATGTACTCCTAGTCCTTTCCCAAAAATAAGCTTCTGAACAACAGTCCTTCTCACAGATTTAAACTAAACATACTGTTTAATAGTTTAAATAGTTTATTTTTAAAAGATCTTAATTTTTCTAGGTTTCTTTGCCATTTTTGTATCTGAAAAACAATAACTGATTATGACTGAAGTATTTATTTCACTCTTTTGCTTCTGGCTAAGAGACAGACCCATAGAAGATTTTTTTTTTTAAGAATTTCATTTATTCTAAAAAAAACCCCTTATTTTCTAAAAGACCCTTCTCATGGTTTCTTTTCTTTTCTTTTCTTTTCTTTTCTTTTCTTTTCTTTTCTTTTCTTTTCTTTTTTCTTTTCTTTTCTTTTGTTTTTGCTATAACAACAGATCCTGGCAAGAAATTCAGGGTTATTGGTTGTTGGGGTTTTTTTGAAACACTGTTTCTGAGATCAGAGAACAAAGTTCAACAAACAGAATTACAAATAAATTATGTTCCTGCTTAGCAAAACTTGTACCTGTACAATAAATGATAAACCTTGGAAAATAAGTCCGTAAAAATAAAAAAGTTGTATTTTTAAATTAAATTGCATAACTAAGCTATCAAACAATAACTGTGAATACTACTAATTAATATGCATTGCATGTGATCTCAAGTATACTTTATAAATGTCATGGCTAGAGCAGAAGCACATTAAAATCATTAACTACATCATATAGCTTATAAAAACAGGATCACAGTTCTGGGAGAGGGTAACTGTTTAATTTCATATTTTTAATTGACTGCTTCTGTAGTTAATGAAACATTTAGTGTAGGTTTTGGTTACAATCTTAATGGAAATTATTTTAAGCAACTGTTAAATTGTGAATCTCTCATGTGAACATTTTTAATAATAGAGGACCTCATTTTTTAATAGGTTGTATTGGAGCTGGATTTACTTTCAATATTTAAGAAGTAAAATTGTATTAAATGTCCCACAATAATTTATTGAAATGTCTGTTCTCTTGGCCATCCATATAACATTGTCAATTGAAATCGTTATCCATCACCTCGCACTTATTCCACTGTTTCATTATAGAACATATGAGGGGTTTTTTTCAACAACAAAAAATACTCTTGCAATCCTGGTTGCAAACTATTTCTTTGAAAGAACATAAAAGTGCTAAGGCTTTCTGGAAGAGAAACTAAATGCTTCTTTTTCAATCTTATCTTGAAGATATAATTAATAAGAGGTATAAATATATAAAAAGAGTCAAAATTTTAAAAAATAAAATCAAAATAAAACCTCTGCAGGAGTTTTCAGTAGATGTGGCAGGCTGGCCTTCATATCGTACTTTCAATTCTGTGAGACTCTCAGTAGGTCATAAATCTCTTCCTGAATGGTCCGGCAAAACTTTAACAGTTTTATCTTAGTTATCACGTTAATTTTTGAAGATATCCTTGGAACAAACTAGGAATGTTGTGACTGATTTGCTTTTTTAGTTACTTCCATTGACAAACTTTCAGAATATACTGGGGGCTTGTATTTATTGTTATCTGGAACCTGGAGAGCTTTCTGCTCTGCAGACTGTAAAATATGTTTGCTAGGTTTCATGTTTTACTTCTTAAATCCTAGAAAACATTGAAGTTTTTTCATTTCTGTAGGTATGAAAACCTCCTACTTCTCACTTTTAAACTTTGTTGTGGTTTAATCCTGTCCAGTTAAGCACCACACACCCACTCGCTCACGCGCTCCCTTCCTGGCAGTGAGAAGGGGGAAGAATTGGAAGGGTAAAAGTGAGAAACAAATTCATGGGTTGAGATAACAACAGTTTAATAATTAACAAGAAATAATAATAATTTTGGAAAAAATTACAAGGAAAAGAGACAAAAAGAACAAAACAGAGAGGAAAATAAAACCCGAGAAAGACAAGTGATGCAAATAAAAACAGTTGATCACCACACCAACTGACTGATACCCTGCCAGTGTCCAACCAGGGGATCCCCCACCAAACTCCTTAGTTTTATTGTGAGCATAACATCATATGGTATGGGATATCCCTTTTGTCAGTTGCAATCAGCTGTCCCAGCTATGTCCCCTCCCAGCTTTTTGTGCACCTCCAACCTACTTGCTGTCAGGGCAGTATGGTAAGCAGAAAAGGCCTTGATGTCGTTTAAGCACTGATCAGCAGTGACTGAAGCATCAGTGTGTTACCAACACTGTTTCCAGCACAAAACATAGCCCCATACAAGCTATTATGGAGAAATTTAACTCTATCCCAGCCAAAACCAGCACAGTCGTGTCTTCCCATAAATTGTTAACAAAGTAACAGTCATATTGTGACTCTCACGAAATTTTCCTTCTTCACAGTTTTCATTTTTTAAAAGTAACAACTTTCTTCTGGAAACACAAATATTTTAATATTTGGTGAAGAAATGTTACTTAACTCTGTTTTTTTCATTGTAAGCAGGAAAATTAGATTGACAGGCTAAGATTTGTTACAATATATTTCAGAATGTGAAAATTGTACATCCCATTGCAAATACAACAGTGGCTATTTGACTGAGTTATTATGTTGTCACTATGGTTCACAGAACTGGGAAAGTTTCCACCAGTAGTTTGAAATGCCTAATTCCTTTCCACAGAGATAATGCTGTCACTCCTGAGAATTCGTGCTTTTACAATTACTTTTATTTTTTTTTCTTTTTCAGAAATTCAAATATGTGCTTACCAGTTTTTAATGAGAAACGTAAGCTCAAAAAGGACAGAATTATGAAATATCTGTGTATTCTAAAAGGCCAAATATTTTATTACTTGCCTTGGGAATGCCAATGCTACGTTCCATTCATTACAGGTGAAAAAAAAATGTTGACCCTTTCTCAAAGGCCCCATTATCACAGTGAAGGTCATATAATGAATTGAAACCTACCTCAACGTTTTTATATTTGAGTGTGTTTCATAAACTGTTTGCAGAAGTGTTGGTTTAATTCAATAGCATGAAGAATGCTTCTAGCAAGTGAGCACTTTCCTGCCAAGTACTGTGCAAGCTTCAAATTGAGAAGTAAGCTGAGAACTTTAAGATTTTTCCAGGTCGTGTGAATTCCCAAGAAGCTTGTATTTCCATTAGAACATTGTTCCGAGCAACCGTAACTGTTCAAACTGGATGATATTCTTTTGTTGGCTAAACAAGCAACTTTAACATTCTAGCCCTCCTGTGAAGTTGAAAAACTTTATCTGTGAGTATATGGCCCTGGTTTCTTTCCTTAAATTTAACGTTGAAACCTTTACGTTTCACCTGATTTCTTTTTTTCTTTTTTCTTTTTTTTTTTTTTTTTTTAACTTGTACATATTAGAACATCAAAAATCATCAGAAATGGAATGGCTTTTCCAGACAAATGCCTCTAAGCTTCCAGAATAGTTGTATAATATCACTAAAAGCAATTTTTGTAAATGGTCTGTCATCCAAAGTTTGAGACATCCATTGCATCTTTAAAGCATAAGACAGCTATTACTGTAGACAGCTTTGGAAATTTATGGGCTTCTTGTGAAAGAAAAATACAGTAGCTACAGATCTTAGATAGTAGTACAGGTTTGTGTATATTCTGCCCTTTACTTCTCATGCACTCATCTGGCTTGGGAAGAAAATAGTCTTGTCAGTGCTTGAAATTGGATATACTAGTCTAAGAAAAGTGTTTCCTCTATTGCTGATGGCATCCCTGTATGCTTGCCCTGTGAAATCATCGGTGATCTATGTGGGGGTTTGTGGCTTCAAGGGTTGTCTTCATCACTGCAAATAAATTATATTAGACCAATCAAATTTTCCTGGAAACACTTCTTCATTGATGATAGGATTTTGAAACAGCTGTCTACTCTTAAAAAGATAATGTTGCCACCAGAGGAAGTGACATTATGAAATCAGAAAGTGCTGTGGTGTTGTACTACTCTACATCACTGACACAAAGTTAAACCTTTTTGAGATTTAGATTAATTAAAGCCTGCTAAATGTCCCCACATCATAATTTTTGTAAAAAAAACAGTGAGGTAAGTCTTAAGGAGCACAAAACCGAAATAGGACCCAGAAGAACCTGTGCATGTGCAAAGAGGAATTAATTGCTGTAGTGTCAGTTGTACTTTGTAAATCGTTCTGGTAGTCACTCATAACAAGAGAAGCTTATACAACATTTTCAATTCATAAAGTATAGGTGAGAAGATACCTGGGAAATGTGTGAAGCTCCTCCCTTTCACATGGCCTCATTGCTGAGAGTGAAAGGAACCGTGAGGGATATTCCTTTGATGCTCCAAGAGAAGAAAGGACAGATAAGCTGCTTTCCCTCTCTGGTCTCCCTTGCTGTTAAGTTTGCCCATGATTTCTCTTGCCCATGGAGGAAAGGGCTAAAGAAGAGACTGTGGTACTGCCTTTCCTTGACTCAAGAGACAAGGAGTAGGAAAAAGTTTCACGCTTCTCTTTTTTCACTTGATGATGGAGGGATTTGAATGTAACCTAGAGGTGAGCAATTTGCAGCCTCGAGAGGGTTGAAAGAAAAAAAGAAAATCCAACAGCACTTTTTCATGTAAGGAAGGAAGGGAAATTTATTTGAAAGATCTTGAAGTCTGGAGTATTCTCTGAAGATAACAACAACTGGAGCTCAGGCTCCATTGTGGAAGAAGACTTAACCTTATTGTGAACAGTAACTGTCTGTAATTCTCATATGACTGATTTATATTTCCTCTTTATGTTGGCAATATTGTGGGAAGAATGTCCGTACTTTTTCAGAACCTGTATATAAGGAGTCTGAGAATACTTGATTTATTTGTTTTGATACCAATATTTAATGGGGGGATTTGTTTATGAACTTAGATTTGCACTGTGCTTTAATATTGCTATCCTGATCAGTCCATACTACGGTATATGACAAAAAGCAGTAGTGAATATTAGGGTGTTTTAACCAACCATTCTTATTTTGAGTTTATAAGCCTACAAACTACAACAAAATTACTGTTTTCATTATTATTTTATGTGAGAGGAAAGATGAGGAGTTCCAATTCAGTAACTGTCAGTGCTTAAAGAAAGAAGAACCTAAACATTCCAAATAGCATCCACAGAAGAATTCTTTTACCAATAGGTTTAATTTTCCTGTCAAGTTAAATGTGATACAATCAGGAATTGAACTCACGATCCATGAATCCCAGTTTGATTTTTCAGCCACAAGACCATCCCTCAATATCATATAATTGCCAATTTAGGAAAACTAATATTTGCCCTGCTTTGCTGTGACATGTGTCCTAAAAGCAAGATGAAGGATATGAAATGGAGAGCTCCTTTCATGTGTTCTGGTTCCTATAACTCAATATCTCAGTTATTTATATAGGAATATAGATATTCCTATAATCTCAATATCTTACTTATTATCTTATATATAGTTTTATAGTCTCAGTGCTGTATAATTATACATTTGAATATTTGTGTTAGTAGTTCTAGAGCAGGAAGATTATCTGAAGGTCTGAAAAGGTATTATTTAGGGATTCATAAGCAATAGAGAGAGCAGATAGCAAATAATGCATAGATGTATAAATCAGATTCTTGTTCTTAATCATCGCGCTTCTACTTTTAACAAACTGATCTCAACATAAATAATAGACTACTATAATGATGGGATTTCTTGAATAAGCATGCTGTAATATTAATCTAGAGATAGCTTCTGCATCGTACACTTATCTGAACGATCAAAAAGTGGTACAGTGGTAGACGGTTGTTTTCTGATAGTAAGAAGCTTGCAGGAGTGAGGGAAAAGAGAAAATAACCTTGATTCAAATGTTGCTCAAGATTAAAGACTTCTGAAAAATGCCCTTTCATTTTCACTCTTTTGTTCTTAGAAGAGAAAAATTGCTGAACATCTCTAGTGTGATTCAGACACAACATATTTTGCAACAGATATTTTTTTTATAAATATCAGCTTTTATTTTAATTGCCATCATATTTATTTCACTCTCCTTCCTTTTGAAAACCCTTTGGCATGAGCACCTCATTTATTTGGTTTGTGAAACACTTTATCTTTACAGAGCCCTAATTCTGAGTGTGCTAACACAGACATAATAGGCACACTTAGATTGAAAACTATACGTCAAATGTATTTTTACTACTGAGTGAAATGTTGAGTTTACATAATAACTTTTGTTGGTCTGTAGTATCTGTGAGTTCCGTTATTCACTGATAATCATGACCTATGAAAACCATATGGTCTTAGTTTAGCAGAGGATACATACATAGTTTGTAAACAGAGTGCTTTGCTGCAATATTGACATTTTGATCATTAGGGAAAATTTTATATAGTACCCAGAGGAGAAAACCCAACCTGTATGTTCTTTCCACTTGAGTGAATAGGCTTGCATCATGGGCTTTCCTGTTGAGATCCTTTTAAAATTTGGAAAAATAGTGCCACCACCTAGTTCAGTAAAAGTTTATAACTGGAGCAGTGGTCTTCAGTCAACTCTTCCTTAACAGACAAACAGATGAGGTTTGCCGTATTTTTGAAGAGTTAGGCAGAAGAGATTTACAGAAAAATATGAGAGTAATAGGACATATTTTATACTCAAGAAGATGGGTTGAACTAAATGCTTAATGGACAGAGAGTTTGGGATTGGATATTTACTGAAGCACCCTTATCCCGTTGAGGTTCAGTGGCGTTTTAATGCCTAATTACTTGAGACTTCTTTAAAAATTTGAGCCATTTTGCTTATCAGCTATTTACCAGCCCTTCTGGTTTTATAGTAGGTTTTTTGTTTGTTTGTTTGCTTTCCAGAAAATAGGGTAATCTCTCTCTTACCTTGTACATAATTTCTGAAATTGAGGTTTTATTATATCATACTCCTACTTGACTTAAATTTCTTTAAGTAGGTGATACCAATCAGAATTTTTCTGATGGAACGTATTTTCTCACAGTTACTGATTAATGAAATTACTGTAATATTTTGTTTTTGATGCATCTCTACAGAACAAAATCTGAAAATTTTTAAAGTTTGAAATGGTTTAAATTTAATGAGAATGCTAAGCATGACTAATCTAATTATGAATTTTGATTTTTTTAGTTCAGTACTGGAGTTTAAGACATTAAAATCAAAAGAAAAATAATTTCTTAGTTTTTTGTTTGTTTTAAATCATTAAAACACAACATTATTTTTGCCTGAATATTGATTTGAGTTCTAGGTTGTACCAGTTTGTGTCATACACTTTGAACGAGCTTGTGGGTGTGCTTGGTCGTTAATTGTTCAATATACATAAACTAAGAAATCCCTTTTCTTAGATTTTTAGGACAATACCCTTTTTTGTTTGTCTTATGGCTGCTATAGCTCTATTAGAGAAGATTAAAACAAGAAAAAACCAAGCAAGCAAAAAAAACACGTAGCATGGATTCTTGTTTCAGAACGCACTGGAGCTGTTACTAGTGTTCATGAA
>NW_010138846.1:9787-44724 GCF_000699245.1 Pterocles gutturalis
AATACTTAATTCCTGCCACAAAGTTTTAATTGGGAATTGGAGACTGTAAAAAACTAAATATATACGGAAGCATAATACACTTCCAAGAGTCTCCAACATTTACTAGTTATGGACACATAATAAACCCCTCTATAATTAACAGGTAAATTAGTAACACTAAGAAAAGCAAACATCATGTCTATTTTAACAAATCAATCTGCAAATATTCTAGAAATAATATTTTACTCAATTTTTATAGGATAAATAAATATCTAATTGAGTTATCTTTCAAGGCCTGTTGTGCGTTCTGAAATCTGAGTGTGTACTTATTGGGACTTAATAAGTGAAAGTACCTTACAGTATCAGATGGGATCCCAGATCCACAGCTTGTTGCTGTTTCTGTATATTTTTTTATTTGTTGTGTGCAATGGGAGCAGCTTGACTAATTATTTAGGAGCAACATGTGAAATTGAAACAAATCATGGAGACTTGGAGTACTGAGACACCTTCAAAACCTGGTCTGGAGTTTTACTTGTGGGTTTCCCCAAAAACAAGAGGTGTGTTAATGAGATGGGCCATGCTTGGGCCATAGATGTTTCCCATCTAAACTATTCAAATATGCAGGTTTCTGGTGCTGTGATTGATTGGTTGATGCTGTGGTCTAGCTAATTCAATAAACTTCAGTGAAAATTTTTGCATCATGTGCAGTACTGCTTATAATGCAAACTTGCCTGTGAATTACTGAGACAGGGAAATAAAGCTGCTGTATTAGGCAAGAAACTTCACAGATAAAACTGCTTTAGGATGCCATTTCTGTCTTGTAAGAGTTATAGGCATGTGTTCTTGTGAACTGTAACTAATAAAGTCAGTCCACGGTGAAGTGTTCATGTTGAAGCCGTATATCGTTAGAATTGAGCCACATACACCAAAGAATTAATGAAACCTTCCACATATTTTTTCTACTGTGTGGAACTATCTGATACAGTAATGTCTGATGATAAATTGAGTTTATGGTGAACTGCTAGATTCAATCTTTGGCTGTAAATCTCCAAAGCTAGCTTCTTTCAACAGAGAAGCTAAAGTCACTGCGGTGTACACCAACTGTCACTTGAATCAAATTCATCTTGGCAAGGATAATATGTCTTGTGAAATCTTCCTTAAATGGGGTCACAAACAGTTCATAATGAAAAAGCTGAATGGAGAAATTTCTCCTACAATAATATAAAATTTCCTTCAAACATATGTCATAAATTCTTGTTATGTCTCAAAATTTCCCAAATTTTCTCCTGTGTGATTTTATTCATAGTTTAATATTACCAATTTTATCATAACCACTTTCTGAAGGAGGAGTGGTTTGACCTCCTTTGAGAATTCTTTTCACTCTCTGTCCTCTTGAGCAGTTAACCGCATTTACTGATTCATGAATATTTGTTTAAGGATATAAATGAAAAAAAAACAGCTAATAATTAATACTGTAATGATTCATTATAACCTTAAGCTCTTACTAAGATAATTTCTGTATATTTTAATGTAGGATTTATAAAGCGGACATCTGCTAAATATACTTCTCATTTCCTTGTCACATTCAAATTCTGGTTTAGAGTTTGAATCCTGTAGGTTTTTCCTCGCTGAAACCTACTGCTGAATCAATAGGAACACTTGCTGATAAAGAAATGTTAACTACAGATTTTGACTGTAAATAGGTAAAGCTACTGCAATAATTGTGTTGGTATGGAGGTTGCATAACTTTTATCTTGAAACAGACAGAGAAGTGTTTTTCTTTCACACCTGCTTCAGTGACATCATTGTTAATCATCGAGGAAGGCATACAGGAAGAGATACGCCATTCAAAACGTATTTAGTGAAATGTGGCTGAATTCCACATTGGCATATTTTTGGGGTGAAACATTACATTTATTTTTCAGTTGTATATTAATTGCAAATATGGATTAAAGCAACAGAATCAGCACATGTAATTAACAAAATTAATGTAACAATGGATTTTCTAAGCATGAGCTTTAAATCAAAATCTAAATTTCAGTGCTTTAGTAAAGAATTTTGCTGCCGAGAAAAAAAAAAAAATACTACTGAGCAAATGTGGAAGGCAAAAATCAGAATCAGATTGCTTTTCCTGTTGAGATAGCAATGGGTAAATAGGCTGAAATACTTGTGTTCCTTTCTGGTAATCAGAAATCAAAACCAACAATAATTGGATGTTCAAGTTGACAAGACTTTAACAGAAGTATAGAAAGGTATAAAAGTCTGAGCTGTCTCAGAGAGAAATAACAGGTGTAAGTGTAGAAACCAATGAATAGCAAAAAGAAGGTAGATCAGAACTTAATGTTCAGCCTTTTTCATTCCAGTGGACTTGAAAGAGAATGTGCAAAATGCTTAAGTGAAATATTGTTTTTAAAAGAAGATGTAATTAATCCATGGAACTTATTGCTGAAAGGCTGACAAATTAGCACAGACTGAGCAGTGATGAGGCATTTTCATGGAGTATGACAACATCCAAAGCTGGTTCAGACTGCTGCTTTTTGGAGGTGGGGAAGGAGTTAAGTAAAAAGTGATCTGAGACCTTAAGACGTGAGATAACAACTAAGAGCTATCATTGTCAGCTACTATATTCATCTTCTCCCAAAGTGTTTCTTCCTGGACACTGTCAGAAACACAGTGGTGAAATAAATGAATTATTAATGTCCAAGACTGCAGAAAATCTGGTGATCCACCTTAATAAAAAATGAGAAGGGTTAGTTTTGACAGCATCAGTGCGGACCTTCCTCCATATTGACTGAAGCAGGGAAGGTGCAGGGGGGCAGATAAACAGGCAAATTGGAGAGGGAGTTAGTTGCCCCTTCAGGGAAAGCAAGAGACCCACACTAGGGCACGGGAGCCTCTCCAGGCCACATAGTTACACTGGGAGACCTTTGATTTACAAAAGAAGTTCCATTTGTAATTTCCTAGCAATTAGTTCCACTTACTGATGGAAGGGAATTCTGTGGCTTGATTTGTTCCTCTGGTCCTGCACTGTATTTTCTTGCTAGTGTTGCCATGAATGATTTATTGAGAATGCTGATAATAATTAATTTATTTGGGAAAGCCAATAACAGATTTGTTTTTATATGCTGTAATCAACAATTATGTTGCAAGTGTAAGCCTGGAAGGTGCTGAGTATCTTCTGCTTCTGTTGTGTCTTCCTGGTGTGTCTTCTGCACCTTTCATTTTTCAATTTTTATTAATGCACAAATAAGCCAAATATGTCAAAATTTGAACAAACAAAACATCCCGGAACTACAGGCCATATTTAATGTATGTGAAGTCTTTACTGGATTACATTTATTGTATTTTATCCCATTTTATATATAAAGACAGAGAAGGCTAAAGGGAAAAAAAAAAAATGAAAAACACACAAGAGAACAAAACAAAACCAAAAAAAAAACAAAACATAGAAACAAGACAGTTTCTCTTGAGAGCTAGAATGTAACAGTTTCTGTTTTTATTAAAGCCATCCAAACCGAAAACTAACTTGTTAGTCTTACTTTCAAGCCTGTTGCAAACTACATTGCTCTGAAGGCTGTGATTCCTCATGTTTAAAAAAGAAGTGTATGAGCTGTAAATTGTCACTTAGGGGGAGCTGTATGTTTCTGCCAACAGTGCTTTAAGGAAGAACAGGCGAAGTTTGTATGTGCCATAGGGAAAATGTCCAAGCAGTGTAGACAGAAAAACTTCATATACCACCATCAGTAATCTGTTAATATTTAAGGTGAATGATTGGATGAGAAGATGTGTTTAGATGCAAGTTGTTGCTTTTTCAAGAGAGAAATACAGGACTTACAAAGAAATACATTAAACGTACCCTTAGACATATGTTAAACTATACAGCACATTTATTCAAAAGAGGAAGATACATATCCTGTATTGTGCATACAGAAAGTTAAAGTTATAAATTTATTTTGATGAATTTAATTTCAGTGATGAATAATGATCTGATAATGATCTAAATTCAGTTCTGACAAGGTGTGCAAATAGCTGAAGTCCACTGGTATTTCTAAACTTACTTTTTGAATCTGCTTTATTTAGTAAATGTGTTGATTTTGACCACATAGAAAACTAGTAGAAATAGAAAATTTTTAAATCGGGAATGCAGCATCAGTAGAGATAATGTAACAAATGAACTTATTAGCTATACAGGTTTGTAGACATAGAAACCACTTCATTTGGTCCTAATTACTTTCAAGAAAAATGCCATCCTAATCAATCAGATAGCATTTCTTTTCAACTACGTCCTAAGTAAGAATGAGAATATATTAGCAGAATATTCCAGTTATAAATTGTTTTAAATTCAGTAATCTCCTTTTTAATTAAAACATTCAACTACATTAAGTAGTTATTTTTATATGATACATGGGCAAATTCATACCATGTTCAAACTCTAACACTAAAGTTTTTTTGAGTTATGTAGTATATTCACACTTGAATAGAAATCTTGCATAAAATGTTACAGTAGTGCTCACAGTTTAGCTGCTGCATCTATTTTAGGTATCTTTGACATATCATGAAGCTTTTAAAAATGCTTTGCTACAGTAGATAAAAGTCACATGAAAGAGAAATGGCAAATGTGTCATCAAGATTTGACCCCGTTTTATTATTAGTTAGGGTAATGTATATTTTAAATTACTTGAAGTTTTACTGGATTAGCCTGTTTTGAGTAATTTCTGAAAACTGGTGTTTATCAGTGCTTAAAATGCACTGTAATAGCTGTACAACACAGCTGTCTTTTGGCACTCCCTGTGTCTCCTGAAACAAATAGTTTCTGGTCTGTAAGTTTTATTATGATTAAATAAATCTAATGCTGAAAACATCTATGATATCACTGCTGAAGTAGTAAGTGGGCTTGTGTGATTTTTATTTCAAATTACTTGATATGATTTCAAAATCAATTTCAGTGACGTTTCACTAAACAACATTGTTAATAGTTAAAGGGCTGAAATATAATGGAGCCTATGGATTTAGGTGTGCTTTCTCCTGGAGCTTTTTCTATTTCAGTTCATTATTCTCTTGTGCATGTGTCCCTCTCAACACTTTTTATGGAGTTCGTTATGTGAATTCCTTCCTTTAAAAATAAAAAAAAAATAAATATTCAATTAAAAAAATCAAATACATGTTCGATTTTAAAAAAAATCAAAATAGAGAAAGCTCAATCCACAGAATTTATTTGTTTTAAGAATTTTGGATAACAAAGGTTATCCTCTTCTGCTAAAAGAGAACAGAAGTTTCAAAATTATTCTTCTCATCAGACACAGAGATCATCCGTAGTTTGGAATTTTTTTACACTTAGTGAACTCTGAGTCTTATTTACTGAAGTTGCAAAATTTATCAGGTGTCTGTGAGAGACTTTGGGAAAGGGTTTAGGGAAAGGACCCTGCTTTCATGGTGCTGGTGTTATATTCATTTGCATTTATGTCACCACCTTTAAGGAAAGAGTCTTTGCTTTCATAGTTAATATGACATGAAAACAATATTGTGTAGTTATTTTTTGCATTATTCTAAGGACATGCATTTAACAAATTACGAAGCCTTAATTGAATGTTAGCTTTGAAATTTCTCTGGATTTCTACATGTTTGGAAGCTGGAATAATATTGCAATGTCCTTATGAAATAGTGCTATCAGTAATTAGGTCTATCAGTAAAATTTGGCTATCAGCAATTGTGACCTCTGTATAAGTGAAACATTTTATCACTTGTGACTCTCAAATGTTCAACACATAAAAGAAAGTTACCTTTTATGTATATAGTAGTGGTACTTAATGTTAGGCCACAGATTAGTCTCTTACACTAGCCCCAAAATGATGGATGAAATAGAATATTAATTGGTATATTGATGTAACTACTGCAATGCATAAGCTGAACAATAGGTGTTAATTCTTACCACCATGGAAAGTATACAATATGGATGAAATTCCATGGTTGGAGTTCCAAAGTGAGGCATATGGACCTCTTCAAGAAGGAAAATCAAAGCAATGCACTTGCTTCTCTTTTTTTTATGCCTTTTTTTTTTTTCTCATATTACCACGGATATTGATTGAGCTGACTAACAAGTAATAAAGCAACAATAAGAGTTTTTCCACAAGGAGAAAACAGCTGAAGTGCAAACACCACGTATTCATCTGGAGGCAGAATGAAGAATAAAAATACTCAGCTTGTGGCATCAGTTTTGGAGTCAGCTTTCAGACACTAAGAGAACAAAAAAGAAGATAATTCATTTGATTACAGTACTGGTATTCAGGCTTCTTCACTGACATCTTTTGGTCTAACTCAGTTCAGACAGTCTAAAATGAACTGTAAAAAGGTCATAACTTTCACTTATTGGCGAAAGAAATCTGAGTTCAGGAGTTCAGTGTTCAATAGCTTTTTTTCCTTCTCCATCAGCTTCATAACTTCTCCCAAATGCTTGTGTACCTAAGGGGCGCTTAATTTAGGTACCTCCGTTTTATTATTAATTTTAGTTAGGAATCTGGTATTTTTTTTTTCTTGCTCATACTGGAGGTGCCACTATCAATGCCACTTACAAATCCGTAATGTAGGTGTATGACTTTTGTTTCCTTTTTATCCTCTCAAGAGCGCCTAGAGATTAGTTTTGACAACATTGAATGTTTCTGTGCTTAACTTCCTTTCTTAGATGTGTGTCTTGGGGCAGCTCCATAGTGCTAATAGAGCACAAATAAAGGAGTTCTGTCAAGGTCTGATAGGGTTTTAATGTCTGCGTGACTCAGTACAAAACCGTATAGCAATACACGCCTAGGTCCCAAATGCAGTACAGCTGCATTTGAGAAGTAATAGCCATGACTAATTCAATCAAGCTTAAAGCTGCGCTGAGGCAGTTCACTGCTTCTAGTTCAAAACCTGGCTTGATACAGTGAGCTGGAGAGTAGCTGCACCACACTACATAATTTTGATCATATCATCTAACATTGGCTTGTCTCATAGGAGTGTATCAAAATGAATTTATTCAACATGGGGAAGTAGTCTGAAACCATCTGTATTAAAGTAATATAGATGAGCAAGGGTGTGTATTCTGGTGACTAAACAGTTAAGTACCTGAGAAATGTAGAGGTCTCACAGATGAGAAAGTTGACCATTTTAGCATTGTACTCTGCTAATGTTAATTAGCCCAGTCTCAGGAAGGTGTTTTAGTCTGAGCGTACTATCATAATAACAGTCATACTGCTTCGGATGGGAAATAACTTCTGCCCTGCAGTCACTGAATTCAAGCAGAATAAGTTCATGTATATCTGAAAAAGACTGTGTAGACATAACGTGCAGGGTAAAGTCCAGTAGTTTATGGGATTGACACTATTGCTTCCAGCCCCTGCCTCAGACAAAAGGGCAACTGGTTTACATGCAAATTGTGTCTCTTTTGCAAAAATGGTCACAAACAAACCTGATTCTGTGTGCACAAAGCCCCTGAAGCCCCTAGTCTTACTTTTTATCCCCCCAGAAAGCTACTCATAGAGACTTCTCTGGTAGTAAAGGAAAACACAACATATTTGTATTTTTCCTTAGACTTATGAATATGCAATTATGAACTACTACTTCAAATTGTAGAAAACAAAAAGTTTTAAACATGGTTTCAAATTACAAATATGAAGAGGTTTTTCAAGTGACATTTATCCTCACTGGCATATGAGTAAACCAATTAAAATTCCAGCAGCATCAGTTAGCAAGAGGAATTGTCTCCTTCAGTTGCTTCCTATGAAGGCCAATAAAAGAAAATGCTGAAACAAAGAGAAACTGTCTTTTAAATTAAAAAAAAAAAGTATATCATTACTTCTATGAATTGTATTAGGTCAGAATATGCCCCAAATGCCTGAGTTATGCATAAGAGGTATGGACTGATTTGTTGGTACAAATGTTATAAAAATAATATAGCTGTTATAATTTCACACTGAGCTTAAAACTTGATGAACCTGGTATGTGTTCTAAATTCAGGTAGCATTGCAGATAGCACTTGATTAAAAAGGGTATATAGAAATGTTTTCTCTTGGTTTCTCTCTCCTCTGCTGTTGAGGATCTGGCACAATCTACTTTAAACTCTGTGTAATTAAACTGGTTTTCTGTTGCTCATTTTTTTTTGTTTGGGATTTTTTTTAGATATAATGAAAGGCAGATTGTCTTTCCTTGTTCCCTAGCCCCACACCTGCAGTGTATAACTGCACAAGTAGCAGCTTTTTCTTGCTACTCTTTTCTGATATCCTACCTAGTCATGAGTGGTTAAGAGGAAGAACAGGGTACCTGACAACAGAGTGTAAAGAATCATCTCCTTTGTCTTCTTCCTAAGAATCCCAGTGAAACAAGATGCTGAAACAAAGGGCAATAAAAAAATGGTCAGTGTTTGTGTTGCAGGAGACACATGACTACTCAGAGGCTACACCAGTTGACATAGATTAGAGCATCTTTCAAACTGCTCTAATGCAGCTGAGTCAGCCACATTACAATTGGCTTGGCTGCATCCTGTTCAGCTCTTTAAACAGCATGTGGATGACACAAAGAGTCATTTTGTAAAAGTGCATTAGCAATCTTTGTAGCCTACATAGATTAGAAGAAACTATCTATATACTTTCAGTATTACTTGAAAACATGATAAATGGATATTAAATATGTCAGAAGGCAAATGTAAGAATAACATTTTTTATTATAAACAAAGAAAAGTTCTTCAGAGACAATTGTAGTGATATGGAACATTTCAGACCATCTTCAGGGAAATTAGTCAAAATAGTTGTTAGCTGGATCCTATTCATAAGTATTTAAATGAAGATAATCGTGAGGACAGGAAATTAATTTTTAGATAGAACAATTAAAGATCAATTGTAACAATCACAGAAAAGTATCCAAGACTCTAGAGGTATTATTTGTTCTTCATTATTATTAATTAGCGATAATCAGCTATTATAATTAGTTGTAGAGCTACTTTGTATTTTCAATCTATAAAAAAAAGATACAAGTGGGAAAGAATGAAATATTGTCATACGCTGTATGAAATGTTATATTTGAAATATAACCTGTTGGAGCTAGTCCAGAGAAGAGCCATGAAGACAGTCAGAGGGCTGGAGCACCTCCCTTGTGAGGACAGGCTGAGAGAGTTGGGGTTGTTCAGCCTGGAGAAGAGAAGGCTCCAAGGAGACCTAATAGCAGCCTTCCAGTACCTGAAGGGGGCCTACAGGAGGGATGGGGAGGCACTCTTTATCAGGGAGTGTAGTGAGAGGACAAGGGGTGGCAGTTATAAGCTGAAAGTGGGCAGTTTTAGATTAGATATTGGGAAGAAATTTTTCACTGTGAGGGTGGTGAGGCAGTGGAACAGATTGTTCAGGGAAGTTGTGGATGCTCCATCCCTGGAGGTGTTCAGGACCAGGTTGGATGAGGCTTTGAGCAACCTGGTCTAGCGGAGGGCATCCCTACCCATCACAGAGGGCTTGGAACTCAATGATCTTTAAGGTCCTTTCCAACACTCACCATTCTATGAATCTATGATCCAGCTGTTTAGCTGTGAACTTGCTGCTATTAAGCTGCATTTTAGTCTGTGATAGGGCATCCTTTGGTCAGAATTAATATAGGTCTATATATATAAATAAATAACAGTATTGCAGAAATAAAAAATGCACAGCAAAACTCCTTAAATGGGATATAATCACCAAGACTTTAAATGGACAAAACATTATGTTTTGGGGAAAGCAAAATTCAGACCTATGGCAAGTACAGCCCTTTCGCACAAATGACCCGTATAGTCGTATGTAGGTGGAGATGTTATAATCATAACTGGGGCTCCTGGAGCCTGTTCTTCAGTGAGCTGCCAAGATTCCCAAGCATATTCTGAACATGAAAATGAAGTACTTGAAGGGCTTTGCAATGAATTCCTGTACTTGAATGAATCCCAGCTACAAGGAGTTTTAGTCCTCGAGAAATACAGTCTCGTGCTTAAATACTTCAAAATGATGGCATCAGTAAATCATTATTTCCTTGCCAAGGATCAGCTCTGCAAGGTGCTCAGCAAAGTGTCACTTACACAGCAAAGCCTTAAAGCATGTGCTCAGCCTCATGACACCTTAGAGAATAAAGCCTTAAGTGACCTTTTCCCTTTCTACTTTAAAAAAACACCACCCACGGTGACTGGTTTCTATTTTGGCAAATAGATATAGCATGCAAAATGTAATTACTAAGAACATTTCTTACAACATTCAACATTTTGGTTTCCAGTCTAAGCAAGACTAAAAGGACAAAAATGCATGGAAAAAAGAAACCACTTTGAAGAGAGTATCTGTTTTCATTTCAGTCTATGAATGTGGTTAAATCTGCTTTAAAAGATGAAAATATAGGGAAAAAAATCTTTTGAATTTCATAAAAGATTTAATTCAGATTGATTTCATTCTCTTTGGCGATTATAATTTCATTTGAATAGGCTCTGCTGTTATTAAGGATAGAAGAACCACTTATTTGTTTATAGCCTTTTTTTCATTGATTATACACATTAAATTAATATTTTATTCAGAGAAACAGCAGTGTTGACTAATGAGACCCAAGAACAGCTCTTAGAATCGCTAGAACTCACAAATTCTAATTTTCTATGTGACATTGAGTATGTGTCTTAGTAGGTCTCCATTTTCCAGTCAATACAATAGGAATATGCAGATGTATCTACAGGTTCAGCAGGAACAATAGGGGTGGGACCTGGTGGCAAAGGTCCTAGAAAACACTGCGGTATTGAATGCCTTCTTCACGTCTCTCTTCTCTGGTAAGGTCCTGTTTCCAGCAATCCCAAGTGCCTGAGACCAGTGGAAAAATCTGAAACAAGGAAGACTTACCCTTGGTGGAGGAGGATCAGATTAGGGAAAATTTACATAAGCTGGACGTACACAAGTCACTGGGACTTCATAGGATGCACCCATGAGCTCTGAGGTTGCTGGGTGACATCATTGCAAAGCCACTCTCACTTATCTTTGAAAGGCCTTGATGATTACAGGAGTTTCCTGAGGACTGGAAGAAAGGAAATTGCTATTGTCAAGAAGGAAGGAAGGAGGATCTGGGGAACTACAAATGAGCCAGTCATCCTCACCCCAGTGTCTGGGAAGGTTGTGGAGGAAATCTTCCTGGAAATCATTTCCAAACACATGGAGGACAGGAAAGGGATCAGGAGTAGTCATCACTGATTTACAAAGAGTAAATTGTGTCTGATCAGCGTGGTAGCCTTCCATGGTGAGATGACTGGCTCAGTGTATGAGGAGAGAGCAGCAGATATTTAAATCAGTGTTACAAATGGTAATGACAGTGACTTCCATCACATCCTCCTAGATAAGCTGATGAAATATGGGGCTTGAATAGAGTAGAATAGAACAGACTGTTTCAGTTGGAAGGGATCTATAACTAACAGTCATGTAGTCCAACTGCCCGACTGCTCCAGGGCTGACCAAAAGTTAAAGCATGTTATTAAGGGCATTGTCCAAATGCCTCTTAAACACTGGCAGATATGGGGTGTCAACCACCTCGTTAGGAAGCCTGTTCCAGTGTTTTACCACCCTCTTGGTAAAGAAATGCTTCCTGCTGTCTAATCTGAACCTCCCAGATGCAGCTTTGAGCAATTCCTATGCATCTTGTGACAGGATCCCAGGGAGGAGAGATCAGCACCTTCCTCTCCACTTCCTCTTCTCGGCATCGGGGGGAAGAAGAGAGAGCAATGTGGTCATCTCTCAGCCTGCTTTTCTCCAAGCTAGACAAACCCAGAGTACTTAGCTCTTCCACAGAGGACATGCCTTTCAGCCCTTTCACCAGCTTTGCCACCCTCCTCTGGACACATCTTCACATCCTTCTTAAATGGTGGGGCCCAGAACTGCACACAGGACTCCAGGTGAGGCCGCATCAACACTGAACACAGCAGGACAATCACCTCCTTTGACCGGCTGGTTGTGCTGTGTTTGATGCACCCCAGGGGGTGGTTTGCCCTCCTGGCCGCAGGGTGTGGTTTGCCCTCCTGGCTGCCAGGGCCCACTGCTGCCTCACACTGAGCTGCTGTCAGCCAGCACCCCCAGATCCCTTCCTGCAGGGCTGCTCTCCAGACACTTTTCACCAGTTTATAATTGTGCTTGGCATTACTCAATCCTAGATGCAGAATCTGGCATTTTGACTCAATAAATTTCATCCCATTAATCACAGCTTAATGCTCCAATCTATCTAGATCCTTCTGCAAGGCCTCTTGTCCCTCAAAAGTCAACAGCACATCCCAGTTTGGTATCATCAGGAAACTTGCTAATGGTGCATTCAACTGCTGCATCCAGATCATTGATAAATATGTCGAACAGGACTGGCCCCAGAACGGAACCCTGAGGAAACACCACTGGTGACCAGTTGCCAGGCTCTCACTACAACCCTTTGAGCTCTGCCGTTCAGCCAACCAGCGCACCGTAAACCTTCTCATCACGCAGCTGGAAAACTTTCCAGAAGGATGCTGTGAAGGACAGTATCAAAAGGCTTACTAAAATACAGAAAAAGTACATCCACCAGCTTCCCTTCATCCACAAGGCCCATGACTTTATCACAGAAGGATATCAAATTAGTTAAACAGGTCTTTCACTTTGTGAATCCGTGTTGTCTGTGCCTGATGATTGTATTATTTTTTAAATGCCTTTCAGTGGTACCAGGTATGATCTCCTTCATAATTTTTCCAGGAACTGAGGTCAGACTAACAGTTCTGTAGTTTCCTGGGTCTTCTCTCATGCCCTTTTTGTAAATTGGAATAACCTTGGCTAGCTTCCAGTCAGTAGGGACCTCTCCAGACTCCCAAGACCTTTGGTAGATGATTGAGAGGAGTCATGTGGTAACATCTGCAAGCTCCTTCAGTACTCTGTGATGAATCCCATCAGGCCCCATGGACTTGTGAACATTTTGTAGCTTGACAAGTGGACAGTGAGTTGGACAGAAAACTGGATGAGTGGATGGGCCCAGAGCGTTGTGATCAGTAGCACAAAGTCCAGTTGGAGGACAGTCACTACTGTTGTACCCCAGGGGCCAGTAGTAGGTCCAATACTGTTTAGTGTCTTCATAATTGACCAGGACAGCAGGACAGAGTGTGCCTTCAGCAAGTTTGCAGTATATACCTATCTGAGAGAACAGGCCGATACACCATATGTGTATATTGCCATTCAGAGTGACCTTGATGAACTGGAGAAACAGGCTGACAACAATCTAATGATGTTCAAGAAAGGAAGTGCCAAATCCTTTGCCCAGGGGTGAATAACTCCATTCACCAGCACAGGCTGGGGGATGATGAGTTGGAAAACAGCTTTGCAGAAAAGGCCCTGGGGGTCCTGGTGGATACGAAGTTCACCATGAGCCAGAAGTATACCATTGCAGCAAAGGCAGCCAATGGCTTCCTGGGCTGCATTAGGCAAGGCATTACCTACAGGTTGTAACAGGTGGTCCTTCTCCTCAGCACTAATGAGACACATCTGGAGTGCTGGGTCCAATGCTGGGTTCCCCAGTAGATGAGAAACATGGACATCCGGAAGCAATGACGGTGAAGGGCCACAAAGATAATCAAGGGAGTGGAGCATCTGACCTATGTGTAGAGTCTGAAAGACCTGGAAGTGTTTAGATTGGAGAATGGAAGGCTCAGGGGGATCTTATCTATGTGTTTGAATACCTGATGGGGTGTGGTAAAGAAAATGGAGCCAGGCACTTGAAATGTTGCCGAGTACTGAGGCTAGAAGTAATGGGCACAAAGTGAAACACAGGAAATACTGTTTAAATATGAGATTATTTTTTTTTTTTAAAGTAATGGTGATCAAAGGGAGGAATAACTTGCCAAGAAAGGTTGAGAAGTATCCATCACTGGAGTTATCCAAACCCATCTGGTTAGTCTTCTGTGTCTAACCCTCCTCTGCACCAGACTGGGACTGGGCAATCTCCAGAAGTGGGGTCTAGCTATAACCTTTCTGTGATTGAGTGATTTGTCTTTCATGAAAGGTGAAATGCATGTTGGTATGGAGGCAACTATGAGACTTATGTTATAAATTCCTAAAGCTGGGATTGGTTTTTGTATTGTGAACACATTGGGCCTGCAATATAGCAGTGGTTTGCTAGTATATATTGCAGGTATTCATTTTCAATGATTATACAGGGTTCTGAAGATGTAAGTGCTAATTATATGCTATCTGTTTCTGAATGTGAGTTTGTATTACTAGTTATAATGCTTCACCTGGTAAAAGAACTTGAAAGCTTGCAAGCATACTGTTATTATGCTCTTCTCACATACTGTGCAATAAAAGCTGTATAAAATAGATAATGCACCATATTCTACTTTGTCTCATAATTTGAGTGAAAAACAACCCTATTACTTAATCATATCTCCTTTTCTCCTTTAGAGATGTCATTAACAAATTTCTTAAACTCCATGAATAAGTAAAATTATGTATTCAGAGTGTAAATGTTTTAAAACTCTAAAAATGTATCTAGAATAATTTAATTGAGTCCTGAAGATATGTGGAAAATGAAAACGGCTCCTGGCAAATTAATAGTAGCTCTGAATATTCAAACAGCAAAGAATGGAAAGCAGTGCTATAATTAGGATTAAATGAATGGAAGATGCATTTATAGCTGTTATTCTTATTCTATTTCTATTAAAATAATATAAATTTTATTCAGCCAGGACAATATAGCATTCATAGGGCTTTTAATAATCAAATGAAAAACTGAAGCATTGAGTACAGAACAGGGTAAATTCCTGTTTAAGGTTATTTTAAAAATAGCGATCATAACTAGCATTCTATTAGAAGTTTATTTTTTACTGATTTCAGTGACATTAATACTTTAGTAGTGTGTTTGGGTGCATTTGCTAATATATTTGCATAAATAAGTCTGACTGTTAGTTTTTAAAAAAACTGTTATACAGTAATGACATATCTATTGCATATCCTGAAAGACTTAATCATAGTTTTCGTATCAAGTTGCTGTGCTAAGAATGTAATTTTTACAGTGCAGAAAAGGCCAAGTTGAAATGTCTTTGTCTTTCCGTAACACTGATTGGTATTGTACCCACTTGAAATATTCATTGTTTAATTCATGCTTTGTTTCTGAACAGGGTTATTCATTTGAGGCAGCTCATGATATAGTGAACTGTAAGGAATTTTTACAAAAACAGATCTGCACTTCAAGCAGTACTAGATCCTTTTTCCTTATTTTTTATTTTTTACTTTAAAAAGAAATCATTGAGAGATGAAGGGTTTGTTTTACTTTATTTATAGGTTTTTTAATGAATTTATGTCTCTAAATAGTTTATTTTTAATAGAAAATTATTTTAATTTTGAAGGAAAAACTTTGAAAATAATAGTTAATAATGTTAAATAAAAAGCTTATTCATTGAAGCAGATGAGATAAATACACAAAAAATGTTCCTCACAAATTCATTATCTTTCAGGTAGCCTTGACCATAACTCAGTACAACCCAGACACATTCAAGAAGTAGCCTGAATGTAATTCTTTATAGACTAATATACTCTATTTGCTGTTATGTGTTAATACTAATATCTAATCCTTTTCTCTGTGTCTCTGTCTGTCTCTCTGTCCCTGTCTCTCTCTGTGTTTCTCTCCATCTCTCTCTGTGTCTCTGTCTCTCTTTCTCTCTGTTCCTCTCTCCATCTCTCCCTCATCTCTCTCCATCTCTCCCTTGTCCCTCTCCCTCTCTCCTGTATAAGCATCTATGGATTTGATAATTTCAGCTGGCACAAAGCCTGAATGTGATTCAGAAACAGGGTTTGTCCACATTGTACTGTTAGCACCAGGCTCCAAGAACCGTTGCATTATTGGCGAAATACATTTGCTTTCTCCCATAGCAACACTATGGGATTTGAAAGCCAGCTTTCACTTATGCGTCTATAATGATTTAAATTAAAATTCACTGTAAAAACAGAATTTCAAAAAAATGGATTGAAATCTTTACTCATATCATCTTAAAGCCTCTGTCCAGAGAATATGAAAATAGATATGACAGCAATTCAAATCAGGGAAAACAGAAGGAACTTTTTTTCTCTTTCGTAGGATCACAGAATCACAGAATGGCTGAGGTTGAAAGGTACCTCTGAGGTCTTCTGGTCCAACCCCCTTTCTCAAGCAGGGTCACCTGCAGCCAGTTGCCCAGGACTATGTCCAGGCAGCTTTTGCATATCTCCAAGGACAGAGACTCCACAAGACCTCTGGGCAACCTGTGCCACTGTGCAGACACCCTGGCTGTTACAAAGCATGTTCAGAGAGAATCTCCTGTGTTTCAGCCTGTGCTCATTGCCTCTGGTCCTGTCACTGGGTGCCACTGAAAACAGATGGCTCTGATATCTACATTGATAAGATGACCCTGTGAGCCTTCTCCAGGCTGAACAGTCCCAGCTTGCTCAGCCTTTCAACACAGGAAAGGTGCTCTGGTCCCTTCATCATCTTAGTGGTCCTTCACTGGACTTATTTCAGTACCTTCATAACTGTCTCCTTCTGGGAAGCCCAGAGCAGGACACAGTACCAATCCTGTGTCAAGAGGAAGGATTGTGTCCCTCAGCTTGCTGACAATACTTTGCCTAATGCGTCCTAGGATCCTGTTAGGCTTCTTTGTGGCAAGGGCACACTACTGGCTCAAGTTCAAGCTGGTGTAAACCAGGACCCCCAGGTCATTTTCTGTGAAGTTGCTTTCCAGCTGGGTGAACCTGAGAATGTATTGGTTCCTGAGGTTGACCATCCTCAGCTGAAAGACTTTGTGTGTCTCCTTGTTGAACTTCATGAGGTTTGTTTATTTTTTCTTTATGAAAAATACAGGTTATTTTGAACCAATATTTCTTTCTATGTGTGGAGTATTTAAATTAGACTTTTTTTTTTTTTTTTTAATTGTCAGATATTGATTCTTCTTGGAAAAACAGAACAAATACCTTAATTTGTTTCTACTCTAATTTTACACAGGTTTATGATTCCCAAAATATTTTTCTGTTTTCCGTTGCAGATATTCTAATGACTGGAAGAATAATTGTGTTCATGGAACATGTCTTAATATTATAAACAAATGTGATAATTACATTCTGGTTATTTTTTAGCATTTCTTTGCATGTGCTTAAACACCTACTTAAATAAGAAAAAAATAGCTTATTACAACCCAACAAAAAAGAGTAACTTGAAACAATGTAGGGCAAGTGCAACAGTAACACCCAAAAAAATCACACTTCCAATGAACCACCACCCATTGGGCAGTATCTTTTTCCTCAGCATCCTTTCTAAAATGCAAACTTTGCATTATGTCCTGAAAAACATCAGATCTGTGTTGTTGCAAAGTAAGAGTGACAAGACTGTATTTCATAAACAAATGCATCCAGTTGTAGGATATAGCTCTCACTTCTAATGGGGAACATCCATTTGGGATCATGTCATTGTGTGACAAAGGAAGATGGAGGCATTTGGCTATTTAAAGAAAGGAAGCAGAAGCTTCCTAGGTTATGATATTCTAGTATATTTGCTCTGAACTGTATCAATTAGGAGCAACTTAGAAAAAAATTATATTAACCAGAAACAAAAGATACAAGACATTCTACTGTGACAGTTTTTTTTTTTTTTCTATTATAGCTACTTTGTAGTTCTTTTGCAGACTATTTTTAGTAAACTCATGTTCTTTAATTATTTCTTACATTTAGAAGTATGACAGCAAGTCATACTTTCAGTATGACTTTCAGTTCCTTCACCAATGTATTTATTGTATCTCTATCCTCCATTGTAAACAAAGCAAACTACAGTTGTAATGAAACCTCATGAATGAGAGGGGGTATGAAGTTCATCTTAATGTAAGGTGGAAAGATGCTGAACACAGGAACTGAAGATCAATGGGGAAGCACTCTTCATCAGGGAGTATAGTGATAGGACAAGGGGTAATGGTTTTAAGCTGAAAGACTGTAGATTTAGGTTAGATGTTAGGAAGAAATTTTTCACTGTGACGATGGTGAGACACTGGAATAGGTTGACCAGAGAAGTTGTGGATGCCCCATCCCAGGAGGTGTTCAAGGGAAGACTGGATGAGGCTTTGAGCAACCTGGTCTAGTGTAAGGTGATCCTTCCCATGGCATGGGGGGTTGGAACTCAATGATATTTAAGGTCCCATCCCACCCTAACCATTCTATGATTCTATAAACTTGAGTGTCTTTTCAGTTACCTTATGCTAATGAGTAACAGATCTCAGATCTAATAACAAAAAACCATTATAGCTTTAAGTCTAGGTGGTGAAGAAAGTAATGGCAAGAAGACATAGTTTTCAAGGAGCAAAACTTCAGTGTGTTACTTCCTTTATGCTGGAATTAGGTTTCTTTCTGTTTTGGCAGTGAAGGATGCAAGGCAACTGTACAGTTTGTTGGAAACATCAAGGAAACAGGTGAGAACAGTTTTCTGAACTGGTTAATTGACATGCTAGGAAAGCAATGCATAGATGTGTATCTGGAAGCATTTCAATTATATGCATTCTATTTGTTTTAACAAAATGTACTTTTTTCAAGAGTCTCTTTTTGTGTTGCCCCATGCTATTGCCATTTTTAAAGCTGCTGAAGTATAATGTGCAGATGTCAAGAATTCATCCAATGAGATCATATTAATAGTTAAAACAGTGTGTAAGGGTGAGGTTTGATCAAAGAGATTTATCCCTTCATTTTCCCTTAGAGTAAGAAAATGCATTATCTGAAACAAAGGGAAATTTGAACATCACTATTCAGATGAGTTTTCCTAGGTAGAATAAACAGTCAAAATTTGTTCTGTTTACAGAATTATGACTAAATGTTTATATGGATCAGATTATTGGGAACCCAGATTTTCTAATTACAGTTAAGTTTTAATATTCAACTTTTTTGATGGATGAACTGACTGGTGGTGGTTCCTGATAATTGGAAGAAGACTAATGTTGCAACCATCTTCAGAAACAAACAGGAAGATCCATGGAGCTATGGGCCATTCAGCCTTACATCAGGGCTCAAGAAAACTATGGAGCAAATCCTCCTGGACAACTGTGGGAACATACTGCACAACTTGGGGGAGAAGGCAGATCTGTAACACTCAAGAGACCAAATAGCTGAGGAGTCAGAAAACACGCACATCTTTTCTCTGCCTTGTGTGCTTGGCAAGCAGTACCTCTGTGCTCAGATAACGTAGGCCTGTGCCTTGTCTGCTGTGGGAAACATCAAAGCACAGTGGAAAACAACACCTTGAAGTGTAGGCAAAAGCAGCAGACTCGAGCATTCTTTCTTTTCTGCTCTCTCACAAGGACTGAGCTCCACTGGTCCTCTTCCCCTGCGTGCATGTGCTGGACTGAGTGCAGTTGCCTCAGTTTTGCAGGTGACACGGAGAGACTCTTCTCTCTCAAGGACTGACCTCTGCTGGTCCACCCCCAGGCCCTTGCCTCCCTGTACACGTGAGCCTGCCTGAGTACTGCTGCAGAGTTTTCCCCCAGTTTACAAGGTAACGCAAATAAATCTACTCTTTGCATTTTACCTGTGGTTTGTGGTTGTTCCCGTGCCCTGCCTGTGTCAGCTCACACAAAAACATTTCGAAATACATTAAGAACCAGATGAATTGGAAGAAGCTGGTAGAGAGTTACCAAAGGCAAATTATATGTAACTGAACCATTGCCTTCTGGGATGAGGTGACTGTAAGGGCAGAGAGTTGAATGTCATTTACATACAAGACCTTTGGTGGCATCCCTTAAATTGGTGAAATATAGAGTGGATAGAGGACTGTAAGTATTGTTCAGTGCTTTCATTAACAACTGCAATGACGGGAAGTAATGCACTGTAAGCAAGTTTGTGGTCAGCCTCAAATTTGGTGTTAACACCAATTTGGGGGAAGTGGTTAATATGCTGGAAGGTAGGATTGAATAAATTTCTAGGAGTGTGGAAAAAACTGGGCATAGATGTTCCTCATTAAATTCACCAAAAGAAAGTGCTAAGCCCTGCACCTGTAGATTAATAAACCCCTCACTACCAGTACAGCCTTGTGGCTTGAAGCTGGAAGGCAGCTTTGCAGAGAAAATGCTGGGGGTCCTGGTGGACAAAAGCTAAACAGAGCCAGCACTGCACCATTGTGGCAAATTAACCATCCACCTGCTGGGCTACTTTAGCAACAGTGCAGTGGGGAGGCTCAAGAAGTGATCCTGTCCTGTATTCAGTATGTGTGAGATCCTACCTGCAGTGCTGTGTCCAGTTCTGGTCTCCCCAGTGCAAGACGTGGACATCCTTGAGTAAGTCCAGTCAAGTGTTACAAAGATGATAAGGGGCTGACACACATGGTGTGCAAACAAAGGCAGAGGGAACTTAGTTCCTGGGGAAGACAAGATTTTGGGAAGATCTTATTGTGCACTTTACAATGGGAAAGTGTAGAGAAGACGTGGCCAGACTCTTACAGTTATACAGCAAAAGGCCAAGGGAAATGGTCGCAAGTTGCAACCAAGAAAGTTCTGACTAGGTATAGGGAAAAAAACATTTGCTACGTAGTGGACAAACACGGGGATAGGTACTCAGAGGGGTTGTGGTTGGTGGAGATATAAGAATATCTACTCATTATTTGACTTGACAGAGCCTGAGCCACCTGTTCTAGCTGCAAGGAGGGAGTCAGAGTCGAAGACAATGAGACGTCTCTTTTGTCCTCCATGATCCTATGATTTTATAATTTAAAGACTAAGGGAAACAATTGGGTATCACTGTCTAGGTTTCATTTCCTAATACAGACCTGAAAGTTTTAGAAAGCTATTGTCTTCCTCAAGTTACAGTCAAAGAAAAAAGGTTTCGACTATGCCATCAGTCTCTCAGTATATCTGCTGGACACCCTGCTATACATTGCTTTTATTTTGCATGATTTCAAATCTGCCATAACTTAGCTGTGTTACTGAAAATGTTTGTCAAGCAAAGCTCTCAGAATCTCTGCACTCTCAAAAAATTATAGTGATGTTTAACACTTAGGGCCACAGCTAGGTCAAGTAGTATTGCTTTTTCTTAATCTTGTGCATTACCTTCTATGATTTGTTATAGCTCAGAACATAGTAAGTGCTGAGGGCATGTGTAACCCTCTTACCCTCATTTAGTTTAGGTGCTATGTATGAAGTGTAACTTTATATCCACAGGTACCCACTCTCTGCCATTCTGTTATTTGCAAAAATAAAGAGCAATATTATTTGATTTTTTTATAACTGTCAGATAATTGTTGTTGTAAAAAGTAGGAATATTTGGTTTATAAAATTCCACTTTCTATTTAGTCTTTTTGGTGACAACTACTCTTGGCATGGCAGCCATATGTGGCATAATTTGATATACACACTATATTCTTAACCCAGGACAATTCTTTTGAATCAAACAAAATGCTCATGATGTTTTGTCTTGCATGGCTTTTCAGAAATAGCTTTTATGCCACAATAATTCTATATTCTATATTTCTATTCTGGGAAATTCTATACATACCTGAAAAATACATGACTCATTTTAGTGAATCATAGAAGAAGATGTCCAACTGCAAAAAAACTGAGTTCTAGGTTACAGTGAGGTGCCAGATGAGGTTGAGAATGAGATGCAAAGCTTACTTATGAGGTGATGGGGAGCTACACCAACATATCTATTCACAGGTTATAACACAGTACAGTTTCTGGGTGTTAATTAGCATAACTGTACATTTCTATGTTTACAAACTGTTCAGTGACTTTCTAATATTCTAATAATTCTAAATTGTATTCTAATAATTCTAAATATTCTAAAAATAATTCTGATAATTCACATTCTTTCTAATATTCCACAATCTGCAGCATTTGCCTAAGAAAGATGGGATCTGGCCAAAGATTAGTGTTGAGAAAGAAAGGTGCCAAAAAAGTCTTCCAGTTTACTAGGCTAAGTAAAGGTCCTAGGTCTTTCCCAAAATGAGAACAAACCAAAATGCCTTCACATAAATTCACTGACTCAGTGTAGACAGTAAATAGAACACACTTTCAGTTTGTTTAGATAGGAGATTCCACATTCATGAGTTTCCCAGTCTGCTACTTTTTTACAGTTTATATGTTGTTTTTGGTACATTTGTTAATAGCTGCACAAGTCACCACGTATGATGCTGTAATTTCATCACTCAGTCTTAGTGACTTACTGAGACTGTAATGAGCAGAGAAACCTCCAATAAAGTTTCCTCTTTAGTTACACCACATTGGTGGTAAATTGCTGATGGACTAGACAGAGAAATTAATGATCGAGAGGTAATGTACCAAGGTTTAAGCAGAAAACAGATTTTTAAATGTCTGTGCTTGCAGAGCTCTTTTTTTTTTTTTTTTTTTTTTTTTTTTTTTGCCTTCTAAACTCTAAAAAAGAGAGCTTTTTTTTTTTTTTTTTTTTTTTTTTTTTTTATGGCCTCTAAATCCTATAAAAGTGAGACTCAATATCAGAGAGCTATTTTCACCATGAATCCTCTTCTGTCACAGAAATTAATCTGAATGTGATAAAATGTCGTGGTGCAATTAGCATACAGGAAGCTGACATTTATTTGGGGAAGTCTTGGATACTCTAACACAGGTAGTTTTGTTGGTAATTTATTGTCTCACCTTTCTGTTCTGTGGAGTCTGAAACATAATTTTTTCCTGAAGAGATGAAATGAAAAAAGACATTCTAGTTCAGTGATATGAATCTGGCAGGCTTTTTTCCTTGTTTTCCAGAAGCCAACTGTAAATTATCAAAGGCTTGTAGTACCACAGGCTCTTAACTGTGTGAAAAAGTTAGCATTTTATGGTCACATGGTAGAAGTAACAATAGCCTTCTCTCAAAGAACATACCCTCTTACAGATGACATGAGAATGTGTGACCTGGAGTATTTTATATTCTTTAAATGCCATCATATACCTGCTTATCTTCTATCTACCATCAAACTTGCACTTATATGCTTAAAGGAATGAAAACAAATTCCTCTTCCTATAAAAAAAGATCAAGAAGAAAGTTAGCTCAAGCCACATTGCCACCAGAACTGTTGCATATTAAGTGAAAGGCCTTCTAGTACTCTTTTTTATAATAATGGCATCAAAAGGCAATGTTGCCAAGTATTCAATTCCAGAATGTCTAAAAATTACCTTTTTTTAAAAAAAAAAGTGATGTATTTATCACCTGAATTTCTGTTGCTGTAACAACATGGCATTAAATTTTCATAGAAAAGGGCTTGATATCTCTTCCCAGTACTCAATAGAGTTTTCTGAAAAAAATATCTTGTTACTGGCATGCCTTATACAGTCTCTGTTGAAGGAGATGTCGACAGTGAACAAGGGAACAGTGCATGACCTCTTTCTTACTATTTAAGAAAAAATACGCCATTTCATTCAAAATATTAGTATTGTTAGGAGAGAAAATTGATAAGAAGTTGTTACATTTATAAAATTATTGATGGACGAAGCATGGGTGAAGAAAGCATTCTTGGTTATTTTTATGAGCACCCATAATCTTAGTGAACATGAACTTTGCACCTCCTCCAAGTGCAACTTCATGACGGTAAGCACTATATACATTTTTGTTGAACGTATGTATAAGACTCCTGTGAGTCTATAAATAGATACTGAAGTGACACATCTCAAAGGTTTCCATATATTGTTACTCAAAATCTTTTTTTCTGGTTGTTAATAATGCCTAACTTTAAATTTGATTTCCAAAAAAACACTTTTTTTTTTTTTTTTTTTTTCCTGAGCGGTGCTATGTAAGATGGTGTAAGTGAGAACAGCTCTTCAAAATTATTTGAAACAGTATGAATCTGTTTACCACATTAAAATTATTTCTTTGACAGTTTATGAAATTATGTTTATAGAAAACTTTACTGTAATTACTGTGCACCCTTTTTGTCACAAAGCACATGTGCAGAAAACTCAATAAGAGGACAATCAAGGAAACAGAAAAGAAAAAGAAAATGCAGTCAGTCAAAATCAATCGCTTGATAAATCTCTTTAGAAGTAACACATACACTGTTTTAATTTAGAGTTTTGTAAGCATATGCTGTCATTTGAAATTTGTTATGTTTGAGCACAGCATAAATTGGTTTGGAAGAAAAGTTGTAACTGTCCCCTTTAGGCACTCTGGAGATCAACATTTTGAGCCAAGTCTACTTTGTTTCATGGAATGATTTACATTGAAATATAATATATAGTGTCAATTTATTTCAATTATCAAGACAGATACTGTACAGAAAATACTGTGTGTTATCTGCCCTGAAGGACAAAAATAATTTCTTAACACTCTTTTGCCATAGTGATTTTGCAGTTCACTGTGTGTTGTCATATGATTTTTGGTCTCAGATGATACATAAATTATTCTTTGAAAATCAGTTAACAATGAAAAATCTGTGATAGAAGATGAATAGATTTAACTGGTCAATATTTGCGCCTAAATATGGAAGGGCATATCTGCCCCATTGGTGGAGTATATAGGAAGGCGGTGCATTGCTGTGTGTTTCCTGTATTTTTTAATGGATGTGAAGAAAGAGAATAGTCATAAATTTTCCCTTTTACCATAGTAAACCAAAATTTTCAGTTGTGTGAAGTAGGCTGATATGAATGCTTTCAGTTCAGGAAAAACACATGTTCAGTAAGGAAAACAATGTTTTTTAACCTAAACTCCTTAAAGAAAAGGAAACACATATGCATCAAACCAGAAAACACCAAAATGGCTCTTGTCGACCATGTCTATTTATCAGACTAATCTCTTCATAAAATGGCATTTCACTTGTCAGATTTCAACTTTACTCCCTTGTGTCCTGGAGTGGCCTGATAATAACAGTTTTGACAAACCATGTATTCATCCTTTAATACTGAATCTGCCTACAAATTCTCTGTGTTTAATGGGACTCTGATAAATCTCACTGAAATACAATTTTATGTTCAAGTCAGAACTTTTACATTTAAATATATAAACAGTTTATTCCTTGTTATGTTCAAAGGGTATGCTTTAAAATTCTCTGAAATTACAACACAAAGTAAATATATCTTCTTCTTTCCTCATGACTAATCTCCAGCTGAAATATGCATACCTTCTAACAATTCGAGATGTCTAGTTTATCATCACGTGCCTAAGATGGAGGAAGAACAATTAATTTTAAAATATGTTGCAAACACATAGTGTATACATGTCATTTTTTAATACTTCATTCAAGAAACAATAAAGTGATGGAGGAGCAAAAATAAATCCTTTACCCTTTAGGTTAAGGATGGACTTGAACATTGGTTCCCACTGACTCAGAATTTATATTTAGGAGAAAACAGCCTGTGCTGAATATATGGCCTTCTTTTTTTCTAGTTGCTGCAGACACTGTCATTGGCTAGGTCATAAAGAAAGATTAAATTCTTGTCTCCAAATGTTTATATGAGTGGATTTGCACTGCAGTTACTTTTTGCTCTTTACAGAGTGCAGTGCTGTCTCCAGGGTTTTCTAGGATACAAAGACAGATCGAACAGTGTTGCAGCTATTCACCTCAATGCATGTCCTGTTTGCAGGCAGAGACTTGTTAGAGGGGGTGTGAGAACCCTATAGTATGTTAAAAGCGTCAGATCAAGGTCTTTAAGTAAAGTTTTCACTATCACTTCCTTTTATGATAAATGAAATTATTCTTTGTGTTTATAAATATGGACCATAGTCTCTATTTATTGATGATGAGTTTCTCCTTCTTTTGATAGGACCCATAAGTTAGTCCTTAATTTCAGTTTACTTTCAAAAGGTCTTTTTGTTTTTGTTTTTAGTGTGACTTGAATAGAAGGAGGCCTTCAGGGTAGTATAGAGGAAAATGAGATAAAGTTTTTTGCCATCTGAGGATAATTAATAATAATCAGTTATATTTAACAGATTTTCTCTCTCATATCCTATCCTAAGATAATATTCCTTTTGGCATCCTTAAGAGGGAAAAATCTTAATATGTAACTTTTCTGTTGTTGCTTGTCGCTGTTCATTATTCCCACCTGACTTTTGGTATATAGCAGAGTCTAAAACGGAAGAAAAATAAAACCAGCCAAAAATCAACAATCTTAAGGTACAATACAAAGATAAATAGGAGCACTCTCTTGGGCTATGCCAGTACATTACAGTTAAACTCACCGTTCTTTTAACAAATGCATCTAGTAGTCAAAATGCAGTAACAAAATTTTACATACCAGTCATATCTTTCATTGATTTGGGTCATTTGTTTAAAATATGTGAGAAGTTGTCTTTGGGAGAAGGTAAATGTTGTTATGTAACAGGTCCTATAGTTTCTAGCTTAAACAATTCAAAATACAGTGAATATAGCTCCAGAAAACTTTCAGTGTATCCTCACTGGAAAAATAGATTGAAGAATTGGAGCTAAGTTTCACAAATATGGTAAAAAAGAAACCCTGTTGAAAAAACAGGAGAATTGTTGCTGAGATTTTTTTTTCATATTTGTGCTTGTAAGAGCACCATGAAGAATATTTATTCTCGGTTCTGAAAAAGAAGACTTGTGAAATGCTATTTGAGTTACAATTTTTAAAATGTTTTAATTATTGTGTCCTGGACCTGTGGTTGTACATTTTTCTTTCATGACTGACAAGCACATAAATAGCAATGATCTAAGAGTGGTTCTTATAAAGCAAATATCACCAAATATTTCTGAAGTATGTTAACTTGTGTTTCTATACTGTACTGCAGGAAAGGATATGGGAAGAATTAATGCTTATTTTATTGTTATCAATTGAATTAAACTTGTTTCCCCATTTTCATTACAGATCTCAGATGGTTTCCTCTGTTAAATACACCTCCTTAAATTTAACAGGAAAACTGTTAAAAAATAAAATTTTATATTCTGTAGGAAATTATGTCATAATAATTAGTATATCAACTACTGTTTCACTTTTCAAATGGTTTTCTCTTGCCTCGTGAGTGAATGGCTGCCAGAAATGCTCATGGTATTTGGATTTTACTTCGAGGAATGGGCTATGAAATAATAGACATATGACTAAATGTGGGGAAAAGGGCCAGTTTTAGGAGATCACCCTTATATAGCACTTAATGTGCTACATTAATGGGCAAAGTTAACTCATGAGTTAGTTCCTACAAAAACTTTTAGTTATAGGAGGAACAAACTCAGTCATTAGCCACAGACAGTATGTTTTCCATAAAAGTCTTTTAATACCTTAAGAACCTAAACTAAATTTCAATTATTGTGTACATCTACACAGTACTTCTTAGTTCCCTTGGTATAACTGGAGTTGCTCAAACAATGTACAACTTTAAATAAATGCAAATATGTCCCAGTGTTGCATGATTTAAACACAAAAAATAACAATTCATGTGTGCTCAACAAGTTCTTAATTTGATCTTTTGAGATTTCAGAATATAATTTCTGTAGAATATTAGAATAGTCTTTTGTTTTACATATGTCCAGGTGTATTTCAGAGAATGTAATCGGTAGAAAGGCAGGATTGCATTTCTGCAACTGCATTTTTTTTGTCTGCTTTTTTTTGTTGGTAATGCTAATGTACATAAAAGAATGTATGTATAAAGCAGTAGATGGGATCTGTTTGAAGTCATTGTAAAGACATGATCTTGACAAGTATAACCCCTCTTGAGGAATGTTTGAAACATATCTGTGCTTTGCACTAGTTAAACAGAACTTTGTGCTGAGATATAAATAAATTGGAAAATTAATTACTGAAAACTTGTATTTTGTCTGCTGTTGGTGTTGTGCAGGTTGTCAGGGAATGGCACAAAGGATCATGTTGGATTTTGCTATGCCAAGATGAATAAAAACAGTTTTAGTGCCCCAAAGATGGAACTTTGTATGAAATACAAAGTATGAAGATCCTAAAACATTGGCATTTACTCTTTGGCATTGAGTTGTGAAGGGTGAAAAAGACAGTATTAAGTGTGGCACGGCTTCTTTATTCTGTTGTTATCCTGAAACAGTGAGATAAGAGAGTAGTGCACGAGAAAGAGAACATGGTGCAAGTGTAGTAACTCTTAAAGTAATTAAGATAACAGAGAACAATAAGTTAGTTGTGCTTTAGTCATGTGATTATAGGAAGCTTTCCAGAAAGTGTTTTGTTTTTCTTTTTCCTGTTGACTGGAGAACAAACAGCAATTACGTAAATGTTACTGAAGGTCTCTCTTTCCATGTGCATCTTATATAGTTTGTATAGGAAATTTGGAAATAGTTTGGAAATATACACTAGTGTACACTTAGTTGAGTCTAAAATTTGAGCTTATACTCCCTGAATTTAAATTTAGTGCATAACTGAATCTATTTTATTTTGTTTTATTTTCAAGAATGAAAGGAATAAAACATGCCATCAGGGACTAGTGAATAAGAAAAGTGTATTTATATACTGTATTCTGGGGTAATTGATAAAGAACAGTGATCCTTGTGAATCCAGTTAACGTCACTGTCTGACTTTCAAAGAACTTTATCTTTCATTATGATCTTAAGTTACTTCAGGTAACAGTGACTTAGGTCAAGCAACATTTTGCTGAATAAGCTTCTATTCATGTCATAAGAGCTAAAGACAAAGGAAGAAACTTTTCTATTTTTAAAAGTTTCTTTTTAGCAGGCTGAGTCGCATAAGCAAAGCTATAAATTCCTTTAAAAAGTAGTGTTGAATGAGTCTTTTAACACTCAAGAATTAGCTATATCTTACTTGTGCACCAAAACATAATATTACGTTTGAATGTAATGATAGCAGCAATTAGTAAACAAGAGGTACCCCAGGTTTAGCAGGCTACTCCTAGCAGTGACCAAAAAAAAAAAAAAAACCAAAAACCAAAAAAACAAACAAACAAAGAAAACCAGAAAAACAAAACACAAGAAAAGAAGTGTGGTTTTTTTGGTTTTTTTAATATACACTTTTTTGCTTTTTAATTTTTTTTTTTCTGAAAGAGTCATGTATAATCACTGGTTTTAATGAAGCTAGCAAGAGAATTCTTTATCAAAACGTGGCCCCTCAAGCAGATCATAACAGTGATCAATGACTACTGTGCAAACAAATGTTGAAAAACATAACTAATTAAGAAAACAATTTACTTTTCATATATTAATAAAAATGTTTATATACAAAAGCAAAATGTTGAAGAACTTATTTGACAGAAGCTTGATCCAGACCAAGTTGGTGGAAATTGTTCTCTTCAGCATTGTTTACAAAAAAATTCCTGTTCACAGATGTAAACCTTCAGGAACTGAAAAGTTATTTTATAAATTATGTAGCTAGTGCTCAGCTTAGTTTTTGATCTACTCTTTTCTATTATAAGGTGTAATGTATTTAATATGTACAGCAAAAGATCACCTGTTTGATTTTTTCGTGAAGCACACTCCAAGGTGCATGTAAACTGTACTGTTGCCAAGAGATGTTGTTTAGCTTTAAGGTCTTTGTACCAGTTGCCAGATGGCAAAGAAAGGGGAAATGATGTATGAACTCTAACTTAATGGCAGCTTTTCAGCATTTTGATGCTTATCACTAAATATCACTATCTACTAAAATATTATTTTCTTAATTGTAGGAGTATTCCTATGGGTTTGACCTGACCAAACAAATTTCTTTAATGCAAATTATTTTTTTCTTCTTCTTTTTTTTTTTTTTTTAAGCTTTTTAATTTCCATGTAATCTCTCTTTTCAGGTAAACTGTAAATACCTTTGGGGGGGGAGGGAAGTGAAAATGAAAAGAATGAAACCTTTAAGGTATTATGGAAATTAGCATCCAGATAAGTTCACTTACTCTATTAATTAAGTAACATGAAAAAAAATTTTGATTATACACCATACAGGAAAATTAGATCCTTGCACCAAAGCTGCTCTAGAAGTAGAGAGAATACAAATGGGAATGCTCTTTTATCAGCAACATGAGGTTTCAAGTGAGAGTAGCTGAGAAGGAGGGTTTCTGATTCTGTTTTTTACCAATGTAATTGTTAGACTCAGTTTCTTTTCAGCCCAAGTATGGTTAATTCATCTCTGCTCTCTGTCTTTTCCTGAGATTCAAAGGTGATGCACCCTAGATAGTTGCTATTTTCTCTTGTACTCTAAGGAGCTAAAGACAAAGACAAAGTAGAAAACTACCTTATTAGTGTATTACTTTGTGAATCTTTGGTGAAAGTACTTTGTTTTCTGCATTCACTGAGATCAGAGTAAGGAACCCCTTCTTATTAAGCTGTTTTAATACTATACCTGCAGCAATTAAAATGCAGCTTTTTAAAATTTTTTTTGGAGGGGTGGGTTGACAAAAATTTAAGAATCTTGCTTTACTACTTTTCATTAACTCTGCCAAACAAGTGCCACTGTTTTCCTTCATTTGAGGTTTGCCTGATAAGTGGAACTTTTAAACTAATCTTAAATACCCATGTTTTAGGCTGAATAGCAATTATCATCTCTGCATTGTAACTACATCGATTTTGTTTATGTATTACATGCAATTATGTGAAATTCTGAGTTGTATATACTATTTGTCAGACTAGCTCTTCATGAGATATATTAGTTATGAAGTTTGTTGTCTTCTCCAAGAACAAACTTTTGAGGCTATACCACTTGCATTGCTTACAAATCTTGAAAGTGGGTACCTGCAGAAGATAAGGTCAGTCTGACTGAAATTCAGACATAGCAATCCCATATTCTTTATGGCACAGGAACAGCAAGGAAGCCTAACAATTCATGCAATTTCTAATAATTGTTTTTAAAATGTCTCTGTGATTTAATGGTCCATATGTGAGAAGAGAGAATTTAAACCTCTGTTTTCTTATTTCCATTTTACATTTATTCTAGTGTAAGCAATACAGTAAAAATTTCATTGTCAGAAGGATAAGGAAGAAGTGATTTGTTTGCAAGCTTCAGTAATGGTTAATTTCAGTATAGCTTTCTGATAGCATTGTTACTGGTTAAGGCTACAGTTGCAAGGAGAAGATGTTAGTTCATAAATTGGAATTTTGTATTCCTCCACCTAGCAATGAATTAGAAGTTTCATTTTCACTTAACCAGATAAATGGGTTTTCTGTTGTAGCGTACCATATTGCAATATTGCATACTATGCTGTAAAATTTGGGTAAGCTATAGACATAGCCTACTAACTTGTGCTTTATGACTTCCAGAATAGGAGAAGATATTAATAGTTATTAATATGTTCACATGTATAATACCTGCATACTTTTGTCCTTTGTTCTGTCTCAGAACTAGCACAGAATGTAATTGCAAATAAATTATTTCAGGCTAGAATAATATCTTTCAATGTCTTTAAACTGTTCTGGGTAGAATGATTTCTAGAGGTTCTCACCTTACTTCTGAAATATCATTGAGAATGCTAATGTTCATCATTATTCAGAATCCACTTCTGTTTTTAGAACCGTAGCACTTCAGAAGACATATTTGCCTTTTCTTAGAATCAGCAAAGCCTATGATATTTCAATGGCTGAATTAGACTTAGTGCCTTGTTAAGTGGAATTCTAGTGGCTCTAACTGCAATTAGGTGCAGGGAAAATACTTTGATAAGTTCTTCCACAGTGGACGGAATTGCATTTTTTTTCACATTTTACACACAAACTGTTCTCAATTAACTAGATAGAACTAAATGTCTCTCTTCTTATAAATCAAAACTTTATTAAATTATTTTATTAATGCAGAACTTTGTGTGTAAATTATGTAAGCCAATACATAATCCCACAACAAAGTTTTGCATTGCCTTACAACTGATGAAAAAGTAGAACATACTGTCTGATTGGAGGATAAATTAAAAAAAAACGCAAATTCCATGTCATGACCTTGGAAATGTATTGGTTTTCAGATAGAATCCCTTGAATCCACACTTCTCCAGGGTAGCAATAGTGCTGGGATTCCAATTCAGGGATGTGTTGCTTACCTGTTTTTTGAAAATGTCTTTTGAAAGTCTATGCAGATGCTTCATTATCTTTAGGAAATAAACTTCCTAGTTCTAATACGAAGTAATAATTTTGTTGAAAAAGTAAGCCAATTTCTTCTTATTTAGTCTTGCAGAAATAGAATTGTGTTAACTGCCTTGTGTGTGTGAAGGACAATACAGTTATCTAGCATTTCCCGCTCTTTTCTCATCTAGATTACACAAAATTGGTTCCTTCAGGCTGTGCTAAAAGGCTAGGTATTCCATACCTCCTATCATTCGGCCCTGCTCCATTTTTACTTAAAAAGTCTTTCTTAAAAAATGGTAAAGAAAAATCTCATATGAATTTTTGCCAGTGCAGAATGACATTGAATAGCTATTGTCTGTTTTTCACATAGAGGACACTTGCTAGAGGACACTTGCTAGAGGACAGAGCCAGAAAATCTTTGACATTTTGGAATAGTGAGGCATTCAGACTCTGATCCACTATAACAAAAGGTTTTGATAGATCTGCTATGTAATTATTGATCTTCCATTTTGCTTATGATTTCTTCTTGCTAACTGTAGTACTTTGTATTCTTATCTTTATACTCGTTTTGGTGCAATTACAACTTTCCCCCAGTATATTAAGGTCATACTGAATTTGGAGCCTGTACTCAAACCTCTGTGCTCAGTGCTTTCTACATTTTTTAACTAAAGATGTCAATAAAAGTGGACAGAATCTTGGATTTTGCTTTTTAGCTTGTTTTTCACTTTCCTTCATAGGCATTTAATTTATCTGCTATTAAAATATTTGCTATATGGAACAATCATAAAGCCTTCTGGAAGTCAAACTGTATAATCTGAATCACGAACTTATTTTATTTATTTATTTTTAGTTATTCAATAAGCCACATAGCCTATGAAGAAGATGATAAATCTGATCCTATTAATTCTTGTATACTTCATTATTATCCTTCAACTATTAATAATAATTCTTATTATTAATTATTGTCTTTAGTATCTGTATATCCAAATCAGCCGTTCATGCATAAAATTCCTGGGTTCTCTATAAAAAAGTAAAAAGAGCTAACATTGTCCTTCTTCAATAATTTTTGGACTGGTTTCTGTTGACTGTAATACTCTCCCATTTTCTGCTCTTCCAGCTTAATCACAGGCAATTTGTGAATAGTTCCTTCTATACCATGGAAAAGTAGGAGAGATTGATTAACCAAGCAGAATATTTGACAAAAAATGGATAGCAATGTGTATGTAGTCTTTGAGTTATTCCCTTTCTTCCAATAAGTTCTGGAAAGTTTGTAAATTCCTGCTCTCTTCAGAGGAATAGAGCTCAGCTTAATACAGAATCCATAAAAATGTGTACAAGTTGAGACACCACTGAAGATCTTCAAAAGGATGTTGCATTATCATACATTCATAGAATGGTTTGGGTTGGAAGGGACCTTTAAAGGTCATCTAGTACAAGTTACCTGTGCAATGAGCAGGGACATCTTCAAATAAATCAAGTTGCTCAGAGCAACCTGACTTTGAATGTTTCCAGTGATGGGGCGTCTACAACCTCTCTGGGTAACCTGTTTCAGTATTTCACCACTGTGTAAAAAATTTCTTCCCTATGTCCAGACTGAATCTATCCTCTTTTAGGTTAAAACCTTTTAGGTTACCCCTTGTCCTGTCGCTACCGGCCCTTCTCAAAAAGTTTGTCCCCATTTTTCTTATAGGCCCATTTTGGGTATTGGAAGAGCACAATAAGGTCTCCCTGGAGACCTCTCTTCTCCAGGCTGAACAACCCCAACTCTCATAGCCTTTTGTCACAGGAGAGGTGTTCCTCTGACCATTTCTGTGAACGTCCTTCGGACCCGCTCCAACAGGTGTATGTCTTTAATGTACTGAGGGCTCCAGAGCTGGACACAGTACTGCAGGTGGAATCTCATCAGAGCAGAGTAGAGAGGAAGAATCACCTCCCTTGACCCACTGCCCACACTTCTTTTCCTGCAGCCCAGGACACAGTTGGCTTTTTGGGCTGTGAGCGCACATTGCTGCGTTTTTTCAGCTTCTCATCAACCAGCACTCCCAAGTCCTTGTCCTCAGTGCTGCCCTCAATCCCTTCATTTCCCAGCCTGTATTGATACCAGGGGATGCCCTGACCCGTGTGCAGGACCTTGCACTTGACCTTGTTGAACCTCATGAGGTTCACTTGGCCCTCAAGCCTGTCCAGGTCCCTCTGAATTGCATCCCGTTCCTCAGGTGTGTCAATCACACTACTCAGCTTGTTGTCATCTACTAATTTGCTGAGGGTGCACTTGATCCTACTGTCTATGTCATTGATGAAGTTAATAAAAGGTACTTGTTGGAATACAGACCACTGAGGGACACCACTTATCACTGATCTCCTTCCACTCATTGAGCCATTGAGTACTACTCTCTAGATGTGACCAATCTTGGATCTAGTCAATTCCTTTTTCACCTAATAATCCATAACTGCAGGTATATACAGCTACAGTTATAGCTACAGCTAGTTTCTCTGGTGTGAAGACCTTTATGTGTTAAAGATACCTGCTAAATCAGGTGAGGTAGTCAAAGGAAAATTCATCTGTGATATGTGACTGATTAATTATTGGACCATGTTTCTCTGAGGGTCCTGTTGCTGAGTATTTTTATGTTGACGTTAACACCTAAGAGTAGAACACATTGAGAGAACAAGGGTTCCAGGGAAATTTTGAAGTCTGCTAGCAAAGGGAGAGACAGAATTCAATATGACCTTCACACTAGAGAAATGATAAGGGCAAAACTACCCCGTACCATTAAAAGACATTGAGTATTTCTGACAATTCAGTTAGGAGAAAAACAGTGAATGAGAAGAAGTTTCACATTTGCATAGACACCAAAACCAGCTATTATTTAATTCAATCTATTTTATGGGTAGTCAGTGTTCCCTGTGCTGTGCAAAACATAAAGATTTTTAATCTTCAAAGAGAATGAAGAGAACTGTGAAATCTGTAGAATGGAATGCTTTAGACAGCTTTGTAGCTCACTGAATCTCATTGAGAAGGAGAACTTGAAGTTAGAGATTGGAAGGGACCTCGAAAG